>NC_143576.1:211863191-212039161 GCF_048544385.1 Mastigoproctus giganteus | reverse complement strand
CTTCAGCTACAATATACTGTATATAGATAACTTACCTGATATATATGAAAAAAAAAAAGAAATAACTGATAGATTTATAATGGTCAGATTTTAATGAAATTGGCAAGGCTCAAAAAATAGTTGTAAAAGAGCCAATAATAAAATTTCATGAAAAGCTACTACTGAGAGTCAAGTTATTACATGCGGATGGGAAGACATGAAGACAATTGGCACTTCACGCATAATATACCTAATAAGATAACATATTGAAATATTGTCACTGTTGCCATAGCTACTTCGAAACAGCAACAATTTGTTCAAATGTTCCATCGTTTTTTCGTTGCAATGAGAATGACGGCATGCGATGCACGCAATAGAGGATAAGCACCATCTTAATAAATTATTCTTTACTGGTATACGTGCACTGTGTACACGCAGGAAATATTGTCCAGAACGTTCAGGACAATGTTCTGATTAACAATGTTTTCTAGAATAAATTATTTACCAATTTTGTTGCAGCTAAACGTCGCTGTGAACAGAATCCTAATCTTGTCATTGGATTCATTATTAATAAAAACTAGACTGAGGACTGTCTGAGTATTAATTTATTCAGCTTTGATTTCGATACAGGCGTGACAGCGCAAATAAAATATACGCGTTTGAGTACTTAAGTGTTACTGGCCGTTTGAAATGTCCAAACATTTCAGGAAAAATAGTAAATAAGTAAGTGTGTGTGTGTGTGTGCGCGCGCTCTATTAGGGCACAATTCTATTTAATTTTTGGGTCTGCGTTAGTGGTGTAATTTATATTTATATTTGGGTGGGAGGCACTTCAGGTATTAAGGCCTACTGTGCTGTCTAGCAATTTGATGTGCTAGCAGTCGTCAGTTCGACAACAGTATGTGATACTAAAAAGGAATATAAAAAGTAAATTTTTAAAATGAATATAAAATGAAAATGAAAATAAAAAGTTGGAGGAAATAGGAGATTATTAATGAATAAAAAGTTAGAGAAGGTGGAGAGAAAAAAGTAAAAAATAAAATTAGGAAAAATAACACACACACAGTAAACTATAATCCAGCGCATTTTACAACACACACATGGAAATATTAAAAAAGCAATCCGGTACTCATACAAATCGTCCCATTTTTCTTTAATAAGCCATGAAAAATAAAAAATAAATAAATAAGCCTGACATTAGTAGTAGTGGCATGTGATGCACGAAAGCAAATGTATGAGCTTATGCAGCATCAGCCAAAAAAAAAAAAAAAAAAACACACCATTCCCTCCAAATGCCTGTCCAGTTCCTCCTTAAATTTATTGTACCTATCAACTTCCACAACGACAGATGGAAGTTTGTTCCAGCAATTAACCACCCGCTGGCTAAAGGAAAATTTCCGCACATCTATTCTACATCTGTCCTTTCTTAATTTGAATTTATGCCCCCTTAGATTCGTAATCTGAACAAGTGGAAGGATCCCATCAGAATTCAGCGTGCTCAACCCATTCAAGGCCTTATATACCTCAATCAGATCACCGCGCAGGTGCCTAGTCTCCAGCCACTGCAATTTGCAGAACTTAAGCGTCTCTTGGTAAGAGGATCCCTTCATTCCCCTCACCAATCTTGCCCTTCTCTGTACACGCTCAAGTAAATCTACATCCTTCCTAAAACGAGGCCTCCAGACCTGTACGCAGTACTCAAGGCGTGGCCTGACCATTGCCTTATACGGAGGGATAATCACCTCCTTTTCCCTGCTAGCAAAATTCCTATATATCATTGACAAAACCCCATGACCTGCCCTGGCAGCCTGTCTGCATTGCTCAGAAAACTTCATATCTGCCTGCACAATTACTCCCAGGTCTTTTTCATTTTCTACCACCTTAAGTGTAGTACCACACAGTTGGTACGTTTCTCTGGGATTACTTCTACCCATATGTAGTACTTTGCATTTGTCAAGGTTAAACTTCAGTTGCCACTTCTTAGCCCATCTGCCCAAATTATCTAGATCCTGTTGCAGTAGCACACTGCTATTACTGTCATTAACAACCCTGCCAACCTTTGTATCATCTGCAAACTTCGACATTAAGCCTGATATACCTTCATCAATATCATTGATAAATATACAAAACAACAGTGGACCTAACACCGAATCCTGTGGAACTGCACTAATAACATTAGTGCAGTCCCACAGGGACTGCACTAATGTTATTATTGTAGCAACTTACCCTTAATACCATTCTGCTCCAATTTGTACAATAGTCTTCCATGCGCAACAGTGTCAAAAGCTTTCCTGAAATCCAAATATATGATATCAAAATTATTTTTCGCATCCAGTTCCTTTGTAACCACATCATAATATCCTATCAAATTTGTCAGACAAGACTTTCCCTTAACAAACCCATGCTGTGTCTGAATTATTGCTGCAGTCTTGTCTAGATGATCCTGCAATGCATCTTTAACCAGTGACTCCATTATTTTACCCGGAACAGAAGTTAAACTAACTGGTCTGTATTTACTCGTGTCACCCTTCGATCCCCTTTGTGAATTGGGGATACATTTGCACATCTCCAGTCCGTGGGAACCTCCCCTGAGTCCAAGGATGCTCTCATAATTATGGCTAAGGGTTTGCTTAGTTGCTTTGCCGCCTCCTTTAATATAACTGGATAGATTCCATCCACCCCAGGTGCTTTTCTTACGTTTAACTTCAACAATTTCTCCTCCACTTTGCTCTCAGTTATTACAAAATCATTAAGTATCTTGCTACAATTTGATAACCTTCTGCCATTTTCAAACCTTAATAATTCCTCACGTGTGAATGTAGATGCAAAAATACTCATTCAGTTTGTTTGCTATCTGAGCAGGATCATCAACAGTCGAACCATCGATGTCAAGTGGACCAATCAGATTCATCCCCTTCCTTTTAGAGTTTATATAAGTAAAGAAATCCTTGCTGTTTTTCTTAGCATCTTTTGCCAAGGATTTCTCGTAATCTGCCTTCGCCTGCCGAACCTCCTTTGTGACCTGATTACAGATTAACTTATATCTGCCATAGGCTTCTGAGTCGTTTGATAATTTATATGCATCCCATGCATTTTTCTTCTCTGTTACGAGTCTCATTAGTTCATTTGACAACCATTTAGGCCTAAACCTTGAACAATATTTCTTAATAGGTATGAACCTTTTAGTAGCTTCCATGATTAATTCCTTGAATGCTTCCCACTTAGAATTTACTGTTGGTAACATCGTCAGTTGATACCACTGTACAGAATTTAAAAACTGTCGGAGACCACTGTACTCGCCTTTATGGAAGCAAAAACCCTTTCCTTTACCCCTGATGGTAATTAAATCTTTAAGTAAATCCCACGTCAGTACACTGTGATCACTGCCACCTAGTGGTTCTTTTATCTGCAAATTCCTAATACATGAATGATCACTACTGATAACCAGATCAAGAGTTACTTTCTCTGGTTGCCTCTCGAACATGCTGCTGCAGAAAACAATCATCCAATAAATCCACAAAAGTCTGACTAGTGTGCGAGTGCCCAACCCACAAGTTCCAGTCAATATCTGGGAAGTTAAAATCCCCCCATTATAAGACATTCCGATTTACTAACCCACTCTATTTCTCTGTACAATTGTTCATTGTACTCATTCAAGTCATTAGGCCTATAACACACTCCTACTCTTTATTTTTGCTTTCGCAGTGCTTATGTCACACCAAACTGACTCAACAGTGCACTGTTCATCTATATCAACTGGATGCACTTCTTTTGATTTTATGTTTTTCTTTATTAACAGCATAACGCCTCCTCCCTTCCTATCCTGTCTATCCTTTCTGTACACATTGTACTCCCCAAATTCCAGTTCGGCATTCCTTATATCTGTGTGCCACCACGTCTCTGCTATCCCAACAATATCTCACCAGTCATCTAACATTTTTCTTTGTTAGATGACTGGTGTACTGTTTCCGGTCCTTTAATTTTTTTTTTTCCAGAAAACAGGATTTAAACCGCATAGATAAAAATTCTCACAGCAGAACAAACTTGCCTTTATATTACACTACTTTCAAACAAATAGCCTCTACAAACGGTTAACAAGCCATCTGGATAAAAGACGAGACTGCTTTGACAAACTTTTTCAGAACCAACTGGCCCCTCATAAGATGGCAGTGGGTCTCTAGTGACAACAAGCGGAAAAAACAGTTGTAAAGACGTTCGATGTGAGCAGCCATGCGATATAAGAAATCAGTTTTCAAAGTTGTAACGTAGCTAAAACTATTGCAGCCGCCGTAGCCAAGTGACCAAGCGCCAAGGAAAAGAAATATGCCTTTTGAGTGACCGTGGTCAATATTTACTGAAATGCGCTTCTCTAAAATTGCTCAAACACTAAGCGTACCTCTCTTAAATCCGGAAAATTTTAAAATCTGGCACCTTTCAACATCCGAAAGGTGTTTACTATATACATTTCCCTCTTACTAACTTTAATGAAGAGGTCACTTGTTAGGACAACTTTGCTTCAGATATACAGTACTTGTTTTATATGGTGCAGTACTTCAATTGGAAAAAGTTTCAAATAAGGCATAAAAGGTAGCCAAAACACGCGACCTAGGAGCCTGCTAATGAAAAATATTTTCTTCGGTTTTGTTTTTAACCTTGCTTTCCTCCCACCTTTCTTTTCCAAAACTAGCAGAATTGACACAAATATGATATTACATAAGCGGGGTGGATTCGTTCAGGAGTTATTGATAAACATCTACCTGTCAACCAACTATGCCTGTAAAATAATGCCAATGTTGCTTCACTGTTCTATACTGCATTAGGTAGATAGCAGCAGTACCTGTCGCTTCGCACGGTCAGTAAATATCCTTTAATGGACTGTCAGTGATTAACAGAATTATTTAACGAAATAATTACCTGTGGCGAACTAATTTCTTTCGATGGAATTAAATTGAAAGGGCATAAATGTTTAAAAACTTAGCATCTGTCTAACCGTAAAAGGCAAATATCAGAACGAGACACACTACTATAACTAAACAAAAGATGCATTTAGGTTAAAACCGCGACCAGTTAATAATTCATAATTGAGAATTCGTGGAATAATGAATAAAAATTAGTGGCTATATCAGGTGCATTAATCAGTTCAGCGTTTTTTGTTCGTGTCGCACCACGAACAAGAAAATTGCTATTCTGAGATATTTTACTTTACTGTGCTATTTTATTTTATTTTATTTATTTATTATTATTATTTATTTTTATTATTATTATTATTTTTTTTTTTTTTCGTTTTAATGCTAAGATGTCGTTGGTTGTGTTATGGCACATCGGCATCTAAGGCCATACATACTAAGCCAAGTCGATTTGATGCTAAGAGAATTTCAGTTCCGTTAAACACGATCGATCTGTCACTGGAATTTAAAATAGTTCTCTTGAATAACACGCCGTTTTGATTAAAGTTAGAAATACAAAGTTAGAAGACACCCGCACCCTCTTCATTTATATTACCTCCAACTACGACCCAGATAGGGGATCTAGCAGCTTCCATGATAAAATTAATGTTAATTTTTTTATTAATACTTGATGATTAAAGTTCAGTAATACCCGAAACACTGCTTAACGATCCCCCCTCTTCCTCCCTACAGAAAACACCACTGGTCACAGAGGAGGCGAAAAACTCGGTTCTTTTTCTTTAGAGCAGTTCGATGGGCGGTATATCAAATCAAATCAATTTACGTTTACAAGAATGCGTTTTTATGGGTTATTATAAGCCATTGGCTTCAAACTGTTTTAGTATGAAGTGCACAAACTATTACGATAAAAAGGTAACACACCTCTATTTTTCGCTCTGGTAAAGGCAAATTTGTGAGAATAATTATCTCTGATATCAAAGTTCTTGTTAAGTGTGAATCATGTTTCCTTCAAGTTAATTAGACTGAAACATGAAAATTGGTGTTTGGCTTCGGCATTTTGCAAGAAAAGGGAGACTAAATAAACAAAAGCCCTTCTCGCTTGTCTACCTACTATATGATATTCCCTAATGACAGTGCGTCGAGATCAAGAAATATTCTGAGCAGATCCTACGGGACAGAGTTTTGTGGTCAAAAGCAATTCGAGCTGATAGGATCTCTACAAGCAACCTGGAAAGAGACACAGAAGATACGTTTAGTACATAGTTGTTTAATATTTGTTTGCGTTCCAGTGATTCTGAGACATAATCACTGATCATCTCGAAGGAGAGCATGGAGATGGACAATCGTAGCCCAGTAGTGGAGATTTTTGCTAATTCACGAACTGCTTTGAGTTCAGAGCAACCGTCAGTGCCATGGGTAAAACCAGCAGTCAGTGGTGCCATCCGCTTTTGATTCCTTGAGGTAAGAGAACAGAAGGTACCTGAGGGAGGCATCTGAAAAGACTGTACTGTTTTTTTATGGTATTTCTGTTGAGCAAAAGTGTTATGTTTTATGGTATTAGGGTAACTGTGAATGTTCTGAAAGTTATGGGATTGAATCCATTAATTTTTGGTAGACTACCATTCATCAAATCAATTATTGAACTCTTACATTCATCTTGTTAGCTACTGACGCGGAATACTGTTCTCAGTGTTCCCAAAAGCTCTCTTAAACCCCCTGACTCTATCCAAAATGGGGGGGGGGGGTAGCATTCAGGTTAATTAATGACATCCCTTTACAAAATATATCTCCAGCCTCTTTCAAATAGAGGTTTAGTGTCTGCTGCATTCCTTTTTCTATAGATATTTCCACGTGAACTTTTTTTTTTTTTTTTTGATATGGCATATGTCATTCCACCTATCTTTTCTAAATCAGCCCGAACACGCCCTCAACTAATCAACATCCGTTCACTGTTTAGCTCCAAATTTACAAAACTAACCATCCCTCTTTCCTTCATTTATCCCTTTTACTTCTCTTCTTTAGAACAACCTTTCTTCACAAGTACTTCCTGAAAATTATAATCAACAGAAAAAGATTAGATTTTTTTAATTTAGATTTTAATTTTAGATTTTTTTTTTAATTTAAACACCCTTCGTGTTTGGGGTTACAATAAACAAAATACATATTGCAGATTACGCTAAAATTGAATTTTTTCATTAATGCGCTAGAAATAACGTTCAACCACCAGCATCTGTCTAACCGTAAAGGTAGAATCGTTAATTTTCACGTAACATTGCTATAATTATGTACTGTATCGTAATATATCCTACTTTCTGTATGTAAGGTTCATTAAAACCTCATGAGATCACGTCAATACGTTGCATGCGACAATTCGATGCACGAGCCAATTTGGCGAAAAACAATTGGTAGCTACAATTCGGTGAATTCTTCCAGAGAATTCGGTATATGGCACAGCAAGGTAGAAAACAAACTTTTAATATGGATAGCCGTAAATGGTGAATTCAGTGATCATGATACCGTTCTTTATATTTTAAAGAGTACTATCCACCTTAGTGTTTTAATTGCACATTCTACTTTTTTCAGGAGATCATATTAAAAAAGTGCCACGAACAGGTTAAAATAATGGGATACAAGAGAGCTTGGAAGGAATTCTATAACTTGACCATAAAAGCCAAACCACTACTGTGGGAACCAATTCTACCTCATGTAAAGTTCCTCAGTGTGGTGGTACAACTGAATTCCCAAGTGTTATAGTCTGATCTCCCATGTTTTAGAACTATTCAGACTCTCAAAAATCCAGGCTCGAAGAGGATTTCGATGCTGAAATCCGAAACGTAGCCAATTTTATTTAGTTACTGGGATTGTTTGAGGTCTAATTGTATCAATTGTTCTTCGCATACAAATAAACTAATTAAAATTCATCAGGTGGAAAAGTGACTTCATTAAATCTTTCTTAATTTTAGTATTTTGTTTTATCATCAATACAGAGATGGATATCACATAGATTCCTGACAATTCACTCCGCATGATGGCAGGTTACTCCGCCTTCGGGTTCAACTGATCTTAGCGTTCATTTATTCTTAGTTTCATGAAACTAAGAGTTGTATATTTAAAAAGAGTTTGGCTGTTTATGAACTCCTCAACTGACTGCTTTCATATATAGCCGTGCGTATATGAAAGCAATCTTCGTTGGGAAATATCTAAGAAATATCGAAGAAAACCAGTTTATAAACTAAACAATCGCAATTCATAAAAAAAATTTAAAACAATGATCAACCACAAAGTATAACGACAAACGATATATGCAGCTGATTTATTCTTAAGATTTATACAGACAGTTCACAAACTAGAAATCTCAGGCACTTTGATTACAATACAGTATTAGAATGAATAGATGGCAAATAGATCTGATGCCGATAAAAATTTTCAAGCCATTCGGTTTTATGACTTTTCTCGGAGGTAGAAATGATTTTTGTCGTCTGATAACCAAATATTATGACGTGATGCAGATGCCTCGCGCGCTAACTCCCAGCTTCCGATAAATCTATGGGAATGTTTTTGAGACGGTTAGAACTTTTCGCTGCCTACGCTTAAAAATAACTGGGTGGGAGAATGGTATTTAAATTGGTGAAGATGTTTTTTTTTTTTTTTTTGCTGTTCTTTGTTGCAATAAGTTATATATTTACTTGATGTAAGGATGTTGTTGTTGTTATTTGGTTTTTAGGAGCATTAGCAACTAAGGCCATATTGCTCCGGGATATGCGGTGGTCATTCCCTGAATGACCACTTGATGTAAGGAAAAACCATGACTAACATTTAAAGAAGTAATCATTATTTCTTATTTAACGTATTACTTAACACAAAGCGTATTAAGCAGCGGAAACCCAAGTGGCTGGCAAGTAGCTTGGTTAGGATTTGGGTGAAGATACTTTTTAACATGGACAAAGAATACGCTTGTAAACGATGACGCAGGGAAAGGATCCTTCTCAGATTATTCAAAGAAAAAACCTACAACAGTATCTCCAAACAACTTAATGTTATTAATGAACTTCCAAATAGGATCAGTGGAGCGCAACAGATTTCCCATATTCATTTTAAAAATCTCCAGTTCTCTTTATTAGAGATTTCCTTGCACACATCACACGCACCCTTGCGAAAAAATTGACAAGTCAGAAATTTATTTCTGAATTAAGTATGATGACAATGCAGGAAAAAGTACTTTCATCAGTGACATAGTGTTACAATTTTAATTTTACATTTAATTTTATTTATTTTTCTGAACATGCAGAAGAAAAAACAAGAAAAGTGCCACGTTTGACTTGAATCAGTGCTCGTTTTTTCACTTACTCAATTTTTTTCTATTGTTTTTTTTTTTCTTTCAGATTTATATTTGCATTGTAATGCCACGCTAAAAATTACGTCTTTTAGTCCTTTACCTATAAATTTTTCAGTAAGGCCATACACAAAATGAAGGCGACAACGTACATTCAGTCATCGAAAAGCAGTGAAGAAATCGCTGAAATCTGGACCAATTTTATATTGGTCCAGATTTCAGCACTAGATGTGGTGTAAATGAAAAGACGAAAACCTTACAAAGTTAAAGAAATGAGATCGGCATTGCAATGCTTCCTCAAAATTTATAAACGAAGGCAAACATGTAGGCGCCTCCGTAGCTAGGAGCAGCAGTGCGTAGCACACGCTTCTTGATTATACAGTACTGGGGTTCGAGCCCGTAACAACAAAATACGGAGGATGCGGAAAGGTCAGGGAATAACCACCGCATATCCCGGAGCAATGTGGCCTTAGTTGCTAATGCCCCTAAAAACCAAATAACAACAACAAACATGTAACATTAAAATTATAATAGGAAAAAAAATCCCTTAATTTTTGTACAAAATTCAGAATCTTATTTAGATTCGGAATTTAAAGTGACTGTTTTTGAAAGAGTTTGTGAATAACGAAGCAAAAAAATGATTTCACATGTTCAAAGGGGGGGGGTGAGTCTTTAAATGAATAGAAAGGAATCGGATTTTTTGAGCTTAGGAAAGTCAAATAACATTTTAAATTACTATTCTGATTTTTGAATGTTTGTACTTTGTAATTATTTTGATTTTTTTAATTGATATTAAAATTTACTATAATACTTCAAATGGGTTTTTTTACGTAACGAAAATAATAAAACAGCATTTTCGTTATTGTGCTTTACGGTTTATCTTAATGTTATGGTATGCAAAAAATAAATATTTTAAAATTAAAAAGCTTTTAAAGTGACAGAGGTGAGAATTAGTGATGGACATAATCGAGAGGTCATAATGGATTATTTAAATTATATTCATATCATTCGAATATAGAAATTCTTTATGATACAAAAATTTCTTATGACACATTATTCGATTATATAATTCGAATGATTAGTAGTTAATCATTAGATTATGTAAATCATTCAATTATGTCCACCATTAGCGAGAAAAATGGTAAAATATTAACCCGAAGGAGTTGAGGTGACAAATAACATCGTTTTTACCTTCACTTTATACGAAAAATCATCATTATCTCAGCTTACATTTTGAATGTAGATGGTAGATTTAAATTTATATTCTTAAAAAAACGTTTCCTAAAAAAAAAAATTACACTTTTGACATCACTTTCTCAAGGATGCAATATATTTTATAAAGGAAAATTTTTCCGGTGTGGAAACAATATCAAACTAAACAAATCCGCTCTATGCTACTCAAATAATCTACACTGACTTGGAATTAAAAGAGATGATTATTTTAGATGTACTTACTTTAAGTACTTCTAAAATTCTTGGTGTACTTACGAAAGTGTACCAGAACTTGGTACACTTTTATAAGTAAAACTTTTGCAGGTTACTGGATTTGTGAACTGCAATGCCAAAAAACTAATGATGGAATACTATTAAATAAAATGATTTCACATGTCGCACCTCATCTCGTCATGAGCCACAAGGGACTTGGATACCCGAAGGAACAATGGAGCATTTCAACAATCTCTAAAAATGTTCATCTCGACACTGAATCCAATGAGATGAATCGCTGCGACCTGATCACGAAGTTTGGAGAAGAAAATGTTATGCTGTGGATACGATATGTTATGCTGTAGATACGGTTTGCATACGATAATGCTCTGAAATAAAAAAATAAAACATCTGGTTTGAGAATTCCGTTGCAAGATCCTGTAGTTGACAAAGAGGTTCTTCGCCTCGAAAGCTACTTGCCCCATTTTATGTTTATATTTTTTGTTTTATTTTATCTTTTTAACCCAGCTTTGTATGTTTTTAATTAATTTTAGTTTTATTTTTAACACAGTCTAATTTTCAATTATATATTTTTGAAGTTTTAACTATATACTTTTGTTTCACTAAACTTTTGGTTTTTATTTTATTAGTTGTCGGCTTAGGCAATATTGTTTTAATATGTATAAAAAAGTTGCAGTTTTGACTTTTGTCAGTTTTATTGATGGTGCGTTATATTTTATAAAGACAAATTTTTCAGAAGACGTATCTTGATTGCAAAGAATAAGAGAAAGGACAGTTTTTTAAGAGCTGAAAGCATAATCTCTAAAAGGGTATTATACGTTACATCCAATTTTAAACCACAGTAGTTAAATTAAAGAAACTAACCAGCAAATGTTTGGATATTCTTAAACCCAATTTCAGAAAAAATAGCAAAGGAAACGTTCATATTCAAGGGACAGCTGGAAATCACGTTGTGGATAAAAGTGTTTCGGTTTAATATCACAAATCACGCATAAGCAAAGTTCTCCTAGGGTCCACTCAATTAGAGTATAAGTATTGATAACGGCATGAATTTCTTAAACTTGAGTCACATGACGCATATGCCTACAGTACTAGGATAATGAGGTAAATCAACGTTAAAAATTGTGCAGAAGCTCAATCGTTATAAAAACTTTACAAACGCTCGAATTCAAAATGGTTTATAGAATTCGTATCATGAAACCTAAAAAAAACTTTTCTAAATAATAAAAAAAAAACATCGCAAATTACTTTAGTTAAATAAAGAGGAGGTCGTTACGCGCACCAGTACTTTAACTGGTGAAGCACTCCTACAGCAGCATGTTAAACTGTTATCTGGCTTTTCTCCAAATAGAAATCAGGCCTTCTTCCAGTAAAAAGAGGTCATGACCGATAAAATTGGTTATTATTGTGATGCAGTTCCCGGCTTCAAACAGGCAAAGAAAAAAAAAGTTCATTATATCTTCCATTTATTTTTGTTCAAAAGGTAGCTTAATATTATACTGTATTCTGTTCTTACATATTCCTAAGCTGCGGAGACTGCCACATCTTATCCACATGATCAGTAACGTGTTATACATCACGCTGTGCGTGCTTAGAGTGGGGGGGGGGGAGAAGAAAGGTGCAATGCACACAGATCCTGGACTGAAAAGAAACCCCTCTCTTCAATTCCGGCAAGGAGACCTCATTGCTTTCCTTTTCTCCAACATTAATCTCACACGGGTCCCTGCTCTTTGAACTGGAAAGAAGACCTTGTTCAATCAGGAATTCACACTAAATTTCCGTATAAATATTCCATCACAAATGCAAGAAACATTTATGAATAGATTTAATACATTCCTATAGTTAATCAATTTATCTAGTCAGACGAACAAGGAATGGCAAGAGACGACTAAGCCAACATTTTATCAACAGAGGGAAAAAAAAAAAAAAAAATTAGAGTAGCTTTTGTACGATTGACAAACACAGGGCATGACGTTCGTCTCATTGTTTTCCACCATTTATGATAGACATATCCTGTCATTATCTCTAGAATTAAATTTTAGAAAATTAATTTTTGGTAATCTAACGTAATTTCAAAACACTAGGTTTCTTAAATCCATAATTAAGCTAACCACTAATTAACCGAGTATAAGTAATAACGGATTTCTTAAAAAGAGAGATCATGCCAATTTTCTCGAACACATTTAAAACATTAAATTTTGTTGGGCTACCATTATTTCTTCAACTTAGACCTCAGTCTGAAAGTTGTTGCATATGCTCTGATTGCATCCAGCACGGTATTGGAGGTTCAACGCTTACGCTTAATTCATAGGCCGTGCTTTATCGTCCTCTGGTGTAAGAAATGCAACTGCATCAGGGAGCTTGACTTCGGGGAGGCGAGGGGAAAAAAATGAGAAAGTCGCGCATGTTCCAAGCTCGTGACGATACGCCACCGTACTTAGGTTTCAAGTAAACTCTATAATGAGACGAAAGATCTATTTGAGAGTTGATTTGTTAAGTTAGGATATTGCTTGCGGTGGATATAGGAAGATCAATGTTTACAGTTTGGAGGCCATCCGAGATGGTAATCAAGGAAGCATCTGGATCTTCTCGTTCTGGAAATGAGCTCTCAAACTGTGAATATGAAAGATCTGTAATAATGAGTGTAGTCACAACCCCTGGGAGCGAACAGAGTTTAATTCGCAAGAAGGCTAGCTGGTTGAAATACTAAGATCACAAATAAATTATCTAAAATCGTGAAAGTTTTCCCAAACATATCCATGATTCCTAAGCTTTCATTTTGTTCCCATAGCCGGTGGTAATCTAAAAGCAACTCTGCGAGAACTCGCGAGATTGGGGACAATTATCATTGCGGGTCGGTTCGATATTCAACAAGAGTGGGACGAGGTGGTGAAACGCTTTTTTTTTTATGCAGTTCATTTTGTTTATCACCATTTATAGATTGCGTTAGTCTCTGTTCATATTCACCAAATCAGAAATTGTTCCGTGACTGATGGGACCATTATTAAAATCATAGGCGAACCCACGGGAGGGAGATAAAGCCCCAAAGAACACTGTCTTATATTATGTATTTGTGGTTTCCCGTGTTGATGCCTGTGAAAGCTACCAATATGGAAAATACAAGCCTGCCTTCACACAAACAAAATTTCTCGCTCCTGAATAAACTTGTAGTTTTTATTATTATTATTATTATTTTTTATTAGGAAATATGATCAAGGTGATGAATTAAGCATGAAAAACTTTGATTTCAACATTACCGGGACGGCGTTACTTTCGGAATGAGCAGTGTGTTCCAGTTTATCCGAAATTAGCGTAGGGTCGTTGTCAAGATTTTAACTATTGTGCTTAGGATATGAAATTCATTTTTACCTCGGCGCTGCAGACAAAGCTATCATTTTCATCTTCTCTAAATCGTTCGCTTCCGTAGACATAAAATGTGATTCCAATCACAAGACAGGAAACGCATTCTGTACTTAAGACAAATGACAATTTTCGTCAATTTATCTGATCCCATTTGCTGGAATTTTCACTTTCTAACCTCGCTTTCAAAGAAGAGTACAAACAGGCAAAGAAATAATGATACAATTTTGTTACCTTACCTACAACATTTCACTGGCCATATGCAAGTCTAATTGCCCATGAGAACGGTTCTGAAAGTTCTGTTCCCTCAAACACTTACTTTAAGCCTTCACTTACAGGAAACTTACAGGAATTGTAGTGTTCAGCTAAAACCATGCAGGAATGGGGGGGGGGGGGAGATTTCGGTAGAACCCGTTGATAAAGAATCCTGTCTCCAACGAACTCGATGATCCGATGCGACTTTCAGACATTTTAGTTCAAAATGAGAAATAAAAAATACAAATAAACTTTTTGTGCTCGCCAAGTTCGTTTTCCCCCTTTTCCAAAATTAGTGAACCCCTTTATCAAAAAAATGCAGCTTACAACTGTGGAGGTGATACTTGAACTTAATGCCATGCCGAACAGAGTATGGCTTAAGTATCTTTTAAGAAAATGATATTAAATATGAAAATCAATATTTGGGATTATCCAGATGAGAAGGATATCTTCTTGCTCGTTTTGCACAAAGGATTGCACTGGTATCACACCAACGACAACAGTATGTGATACTAGAATTAAGGAAACGCTGCACTGGTAATTTTTGTAAATGCAGTACCTTTACTCTGCCTTGCGCAGTTGCTTATAAATTAACTACGCAAACTCTTGGTTAAAATAAGTGAGGCAACTTTTTACTTGTCATCATAAAAACAATTTTTTTAATAATATCATTACGGTAATGTTTTGGCCATTATGCCACAGCCTTTATTAACTGGAACAAACTGGTATCTGAATAGTGGTATAAAATATCAGTGATTTCAGGCGTTTTAAAGAATTCATAAAATGTGACATATATATATATATATATATATATATTTTTTTTAACTACACTAAATAATACATCTAACCATCATGAATACATCAAGAAATAGAGATATCATGCCAAAAGAAATTAAATCTCTTCATACGCTTAATTTCACAATATTATCAACGAGAAAATAAAACATTCTACCAAGAACTTTGGATGGTTTTTATCTAGGGACAGTCCTAAAAATGCTACGCTGAGTGTATGAATTTTCGATAAGCCATACATGGTTTTAACTGATAGCCGAGGCATATTAACTCCAAAACAACTTTTTACTTGTCATCTAACCATTAGCTATGAATCCCTCTGACTTATATGATTTACAAATCTGGGTTCTGCGTCTCAGTAATAACTAGGTTAATTAACAGCCTACATAATCCCTCTTCAATTATTAAAGGAGAATAGAACTCGTGTTCAGAAACAAGGTCTCAGAAGAAATGACCACAGAAATAGATAAAATCACATTCAATGTTGTGTTAATTTGTTACCTTTATTGCTATAACGGTTTCTTATATTCTTTTTCTTCTTAATTAGTTCAGCAAAAACTGTAAATTTTTTATACAAACATTTGCTTTCTTTGTTAAAAATAAGGCATCGGATTTCTAGAATCAATCGATTCTAGTACACACTCTTTCGCCAGTGAGATTCACTGGCGAAAGAGTACGTATCAGTCACGGCAAAAACGAAACGTCAAACTCACGCAATCAGTTCATCTCTCAAAATCTTTTTCTCCTTTGAAGCAGAAACCCTTTAATGCAATAGTCTGCGTAAATTACCAATTTACTAGGAAAATAATCCGGGTGAAGATCAACATCAGTATACAAATACTTAATTTTTAAGTCTTAAAACAGAAGTTTTTGATGATGCGCGTAACTCGTAGTTAACTCGACTGAATAAATTCTATTTACACATTACACTATTATGTGTAATGTGAGAAACTAAAATAAAGGCAGAACTTCTCATATGTAATATAAGATAGTAATGCTATGGAACTATGTCAAGAAATGATCAACCTTTGGTTAAAGATTGTTCTTCTGTAGCAGAATAGGCTGCTATAGAAGAACAAGACCACAAGGAATAGGGTAACATAGTTTATGGCTAAAGCCCCAGGTTATGTAAAGAGTTTATTTTATTTTATTTTTATTTTTTCTGTTTATACTCCGGCACGACAACCAAGTCAGTAGAGTTTACAATAAATCGTCAATACAAATATTTATCGTATTTAGTAGTCACGAGCTTGAACCTCGGTCCACTCAAAGAACGCGTGCTATGCACTCTCGCTCCTGACCACTCGGCTACGTCAGGACAAGTTAGTGCAATTACATCGTTTCAGTACATAGCCAACTACTTAAGTAGTTATAAATTGGCATCATTAAGTACAGTATATCTCATATTATGAATATCTTCACAACGAGTTGCGAAGACTACTGTTACTTATTCTCAGTGGATACCACACCCATCGCCAACCCACTGATGAGGAGTCAATAAACTCCGAAACGGTGCCGTATGGGTGATGGTACCCACTGAGAATAAGTAATAATAGTCTTCTCCTATGGTGAAGTGTTACTTATTCAAGGTAGTGCAATATCATGGCAACTCGTTGTGAAGGCATTCACAATATGAGATATACTTAATGATGCCAATTTATTACTTAAGTAGTTGGGTACTGAAATGATGGAATATGATAAGTTAATTAAATTTCGGCCAATCAAGAAAACTCTTTCGCTGGTCTGCATCGTCGGTTGACTTTTGACTTCTGGAGACAGAAGAAAGAAAATAATGAAGTGAAACAGAGAGACGATTGAAAAGACATTGGGAGAGTGGAATACGAGTTAGTGAGTGGGTAGAAAAAAATTATAGGGGTGGAGCATCAACACAAGTGCTGAGTTTGGCAGGTGAAAACATCTACAGTAAGGTAGGGAATCTAGGAACGGAAAAACCATTATAAATAAGTAGAGTGCCGTTGCACAAGTTCCGGATTTAAGAGACTGCATACTGTTCGTTACCAATGAGAGGACTGGTGACTATTAAAATGGCTGGAGAATTACTGATGAAAGGTCTACAATATAGGATTGGTTATCTATAATAGCAACCTATAGACAATCTATAATAGGTTATCTATAATCCATAATATAATGAAATAATGTCTTTTTTGGCTGAGTTGGGTTAATAATTCGCTCAGGGAATAAAGTCTCCCGACTCGTAAGTTATGAAACGCGAACAGAATTGGGAATAGTGATCTAATCTACACTTTATCGGCTGCCACAGACTTATATATTAGTGTTGCAATTATGAATTTAATGGAAAAGTTTCAGTTGGTTGAATAAGTTGTGATCATTTGTTAGAGAAATTTATTTTGCTTGCGTGAATTCATTTTAAATAAGACTAAAAGCAGTTTCTCTATATGGGATGGGTATAAAGAAAAATGCATTAAAAATATAATTTCCAGGATAGGTAGCCAATTCCGGGAATGACTAGCAACCCTAACGAAAAAACTCCTCTGGTGTGCAATTGTCATGGACCCCCCCCCCCACCACCACCTCGCCCAATGATAGCACTGCATAACCAAACGGGGATGAAAACAGCGGACACGCCCCTGCTGGCTTTAGTCCCCCAAAGAGACTTCATTTAAACGAGGGAAAAGGGAAAAAAAAAGTAATTTTCTCTAGATCAAAGCAGCAGCTCTGATCCACAGGCTCCCCTGAAAAAATTCTGGGTGCGCTACTATAACTTAGCACTGCTTGTTTAAGCCATTTCTTTATTATTATTATTATTATTATTATTAGCTACATCGTCGTTATAAAAAAAAAAAAAAATTCCTGAGTCTGTCTACCGTTTGCTTTTAGCTTGAATTAATTTCATATTTTTCTATACAAGCTTATATCAAATTTATATTAAATTTAAATAAAAATAAGATTACATTTTTTAAAAAGTTTTTATTAGGAAGTCGCACTTAAAGAAGTTCGAATTTAATTTTTTTTTACTTATTACTCCACATAATTTTCTTTCCGTATTATTTACCACAGTAACGTTCATAAAAAAAAAAACAAGTCTTACTTCTTGAATTATCCTGTTTTCTCAAAACATACTAACACATGGCATGCTTCCGCATTCAACTATTTCCACTGACTGGACGCGGGGAGCTCAAGTGGCTCATTATCATCCTCAATTCCGCCAAACAGAATATAATTATGGAAAGTGGGCATTCGTAGAATGAATTTACTTAAAGTGATTCTAGCTGGCATTGCTTTAAAAAAAAATTATTTTCCCATTTTAAGTGCCATTTTTGAAATTAATACGGCAGAACATCGCGCATAACAGCATGATGTTTTCTAACTGGTCTTGAAATTCTGCAGAATTTCAAGACTTCAGTTAGATGATAGGTAAAAACATATCGCGTTTCACACAGGAATGAGCGTTACCCGAATGCAGCTGCATGATAAGAATTATCCATTCCTCACAAAATTTCTCAGATGCCATAAGGGTATATAAACTTAAATTTCAGGGCGGTTGTAGGATAGATGTACGAAAATTTGTTTTCAGCCAGAGTAGTAGTGATGTGCTAAAGCCAAATTTCCAATCCTTAAGAAAATTCTCTTAACACAGAACTCCTCCAATCCCTACAAAAAGACAATGAAACTTGTCTATCTAACTGCTCAACGAAGATAGTTCAAAATTTCTGACCAAATATACAACACAAACATCAGAATGGGGAACCCAGAGTCTCACTTCTTGGCTGATATATTCATAGCAGCTTTAGTACAACAAGAACTACTCATAGATAACATCCATTTAAAATCATCATACTGGAGTCCGTATGTTGATATGACTGCAATTTGGCAACATGAACAACAAGAACTCCATAATTTCCATGTCTGTAAATAGCCTCCAACACCAAAATCTCTTTCAAAATTGAAATGAAATGTAAAATCCTTGCCCTATCAGATTTATAACAATATAAGAGAGACTCCTTACTAACTTATATAGTAAAACTAACAAACACAGTGAAGGTTCTACACTACACATACAATGCCTATTTTTGTTCCTATGCGATGATTGTATGTGTAGTGAAGGTTTTACACTACACATACAATCATCGCATAGGAACCAAAATTGGCATTTTATTTTAATAGAGGGTAAAAAAAAAAATTGCCCATTCCTGCAAATAATTTGTATAAACCTTTAAATTTACTCAAACTAGCCACTTCTACAAAAACTATATGGAAGTTTATTCCAACAATCAATTACTCTTTGACCGAGTGCAAATTTCAGTCCATCTGTTCTGCAACCATTCTTTTTAGTTTAAATTTGTCCCCTTGTGTGTGTCTGTTTGTTATTTGGTTTTTAGGAGCATTAGCAACTAAGGCCATATTGCTCCGGGGATATGCGGTGGTCATTCTCTGACCTTTCCGCATCCTCTGTATTTGGTGGTCACAGGCTCGAACCCTGGTCTAATCAAGAAGCGTGTGCTACACACTGCCACTCCTGCCCACCTGGCTACGGAGACGTCCCCTTGTATGTGTCATCAGAGAAAAAAATAAAGATATCACTATTTAGCTTACTTAGCCCTTTTAAAGCATCACACATCACTTCAGTAAGGTCAACAAACATGCCTAGTTTCCTGAAATTGCAATTTACAGAACCCCAGACTTTCTTGGTAAAAATATATTTGTGTTCAAAATATATTTTGAATATATTTTTAAACCTGTATGCAAGTATTCCAGAGGTAGCCTAACCATTGCCTTATTCAATAGGATAACCTTTGTTCCTGCTGGTAGTTTCCACATACCAATGACAGAAACTAATGGCTGCTATTCTAGCAGCCTGTTTGCACCAATAGAGAATTTCATGTCAGACTGCCCAATTACCCTGCATCTTTTTTTGAATCTTCACTACCTTGAGTTTGCTACCACCCAAATGGTATGCTATTCTGTAATTGCTACAACCCAAATACAGTACCTTGCATTCATCAATGTTAAACCTCAATTGCCAGTTTTCAATCCATCTGCTCAGTTTATCTTGATCTTCTTGAAGTAGCATACCCTGATTACTAACATTATGAATGTGAACCAATATGCTCACATTTGCTTCATCAGAAAACTTAGACATCAAACTTTAAATACCTAAATCAATATCATTAATAAATATTAAAACACAGTAAGGGTACAACACAAACCCCTGCAGTACCCCATTCAAAGTCTATGAAGATGAAGTGGTCATTTATAATCACTGTCTCCTGCCACTTAATCATCCCTTTATCCACAGTAATAACTTCTTTAATGCAACATTGATACAATTAAGCAAAAATCATGCATAGTACAGTACTAAAAGATTTACTAAAATCTAAGTATATGACATAAAAAATTCTTTGAAACCATTTCCTTTATGACAACCTCATAGCAGTTAATCAAACGGGTCAAGTATCATTCTGTGACTGTTTTATGATTTCACTCCTATCAAGATGACCGTGCATTACTTTTTAATTATTGACTATTATTTGGCTTTGCAAAGAGGTCAAATTACCAGTCTGTAGTCACCCACTTCTCTTTTCAGTCACCTTGAATAGAAAATACATTGACATTTCTCCAATATATATGGGCTTCTCCTGAATCTAAGGATGTTCTCATAATTATAGCTAGAGTTTTAACTACTTCTTTTGCAGCTTTTTTTACTATGAGAAATTGGATAGATTCTATCAGTCTCAGGTGCTTTTCTAGCACCTGGGGCTATTGAAATCTGTGACCTCTCTGAACACTTCCCATTTCACATTTACAGCTTTCAGCAAGATTAGTTAATCCACTGAAAAGAATTTTAAAAAAATGTCTGAGCCCATTATAATCACCTTTGTGAAAACAAACTTCTTCATCTTTGTTAGTAGTTTCTTTGAATAATTCCCACACCAACAGACTATGCTCACTGCCGACAACCAAATCAAGAATACTGCTTTCTCCTGTTGCCTTTATACTGAGCTTGAATTGATATCTGGAAATTTAAAATCACCCATGACAATACATTCTGACTTGTTGATCCTCCGTTCATCAACATAACTGTTCATTATACTCTTCAGTCATTTGGTCTATAACAGACATCTACTCTCATTATTTCTATAACCAAATTAAATAAATAAATGTTATAATAAGGGGCACATATTGTGCCCTACATTTTGTTGTTTTGCCATAGAAGAAACCCTACAGAGTTAATAAATACTTGTGTTGGCATATTTTCCAATGATACCTGGAGTAGCTGTTTATGTAACATTATCAATTACATAGCAATAAGAAATACCAATTTCATAAAACAAATTAAACTTAGAAAGAGAGAGAAATTTTACAAGTTTAAGCAAGGTTACATGATTGTTTGTTTTTCAATATAGACAATGTTCTATGAACAATTAATGCCATTTCATAAGTGATAGCATCAACAAAAATTATCACTTAAGACTTGGCTGGTCAATGCTGTTAAAAGTGCTAGAATTAGGCATAAGCCACAGCTTGTAGCCTTATAATCTGCAATCAAGTCACAGAAGAGGTTAGGCAAACTAAGGCAGATCACAAGAAATGTCTGACAAAGAATGCAAAGACCACTAGATATGAATGAATTAACAGTTAATGATCCCGTTCAGTTCTCAGACAAACTGAATGGGTATTTTGCATCTACATTCACACAAGGAATTTTTTACGGATGATGCCAGAAGTGAGTTAAATTCTGATGACAACCTAGATTTTGTGATAACTGAGAGGAAAGTAAGGGAAAAAAATTGAAGCTAATTGTGAACAATTACCTCTTTTGCTGAGGCAGCAAAAGAGGTAAGCAAACCTTTAGCCATGATTATGAGAGCATCTCCATATTCAGGAGAGGTCTCTATGGGATGGAAATGTGCAAATGCATTCCCAATTCATAAAAGGAGACATGAGCAACTGCAGATGTTAGCTTGATTTCTGTTTCAAGGAAAATAGAGTCACTGGTTAAACAATTAATGCAGGATCATCTAGACAAGAATGCAGTTATACTGCAACTTTTACATGGATTTGTTAAGGAGCAATCTTGTCTGACCAATCTAATTGTACACTATAACACAGTAACAAAGGAACTTGATGCAAAAAATAAATTTTGATATTATACTTAGATATCAGAAAAGCTTTTTATACTGTTGCATATAAAAGACTGCTATAAAAATCGGAGCAGTGTGGAATTAAGAGTAAATTGCTGCTATGGATAAAGAGTTGGTTCAGTAGCAGAAAACAGTGGTTATCAATGGGCACTACTCTTCTTGCAGAAATATTATTAGCAAAGTCCTCCAGGGTTCAATGCTGGGGCCCACTGTTGTTTTCTATATTTATTCTACTGATCTGATCAAGGTATAGAACACTTAATGTCTAAATTTGCAGATAATACAAAGATTGGCACGGCAGCTAACCACAGTAATCAGCCTATGCTACCGCAACAAGATCTAAAAAAAATTAGGCAGATGGGCTCTGACGTTGTAATTGAAGTTTAATACTGACGAACACAAGATACTATATATGGGGAGCAATAATCCCAGAATAATGTACCAGCTGTGTGGTACTACACTCGAGGAAGTTAAGAATGAAAAAGATCTGGAGTATTTTTTCAATTCCAGTACATAACCAGTGCTTCAAATTAATGAATTTGAATTACTGAATTACCGATTAAGTCACCAAATGCAGACACTATAGATTATCACTGCTGATAATTAGACTTTGATCTGATTATCAGCAGTGATCACAGTGAATTGATTTGGAATAATAATCTTGACATCATATACTTAGATTTCAGTAAAGCATTTGATACTGTTCCATATGAAAGATTGCTGTATAAAGTGGAGCAGGGCAACATTAAGGAAAAGGTTACTGCTATGGATAAAGGGGCAATTGAATGGCAGAAGGCAGTTATTAATGGGCACTGATCCTTATAGACTAATGGTATTTACAGAGTCCTTCAGGATCCATTATTGTTTTCTATATTTATTAATTGGACAACACACAAAGAGACTAACTTACACTGAAAAAGGATGGCTACAGAATAGATGTACAAAAATTTGCTTGAACAAACTACCATTTGTTGTGGACATGGGGTAGTAGTTTGAATAAATTTAAAGAAGAATTAGATAAATGATTAGAGGATGGATAGATGAAGGTTTTTTTTTGTTGTTTTTTTTTTTTGCTGATGTTGTATTACTATGTATTATTATTCCTTCAATTAGGTCACCACACAGTTCCCTAGTTTCCAGACTGTAGTTTACAGAACCCCAGTCTTTCTTAGTAGAAAGATCCTTTTGTGCTCCCAACTAACCTTACTAGTTTTCTCTGCACCCTTTCTAGCAGTGCTGTGTCCTTTATAAACATGTACACAGTATTCTAGATGTGGTCTAACCATGCCCTCATACAACAGGATGATCAAATCTTTATCACTGCTAGCAAAGTTCCTGTATGTCACTGACAGAAACCCCAAAAGTTGCACAAGCAGCTTGTTTGCACTGCTCAGAGGATTTCATGTCAGATTGTACAATTATCATCATATGTTTTTCTTACACCACTACCTTGAGTTCAGTATCACCAAATGGTGTTATTCTGTGATTACTATTACCTAAATACACTATCTTGCATTTATCAATGCTAAACCTAAACTGCCATTTTCCAGTTCAACTATTTAAGTAATCTACATCATCTTGTGGTAGCATACCTTGTTTACTATCATTAATCCCTATGCCCACTTTTGTATTATGAAACTTATACGCTTAACTTGAAATACCTACATCAATATCATTCATAAGTATTAAAAACAGTAAAGGGCCAACACTGACACCTGACGAACCCCACTCATGACATCTGAAGAACCCCACTCATCACATTAGTCCATGAGGAGCCATTTATAATCAAACCTTTCTCCTACTACTTAATCCATAATGGCAATTTTCCCCTGATACCACATTGCTCCAATTTATACAATATTTATTTAATCTCTTTTATAATTATATTTACAATAAAACTGAAAATATACTATGGATTGCATGTCCTGAATCACCTTGTAGCTCATGGCTATAGGCCTATTAGTATCCAATAAGGTTGCTCATTGTGGACAAAGTATTAACAGGAGGGAAAAAAGTATCTTCTTTTGAACTACTTTAGTAAGAGTTATCCTCAATACTCAGAGCAATTAGCAAAGAACTGATGTGAATGGTTTAACTGCTGATGATCCTGCAAGTTGCTGAAAAACTGAACAGGTACTTTGCATCTACATTCACACGAGAAATTCTCATGTGCAACGTACACACAAAAGTAGATTCATAAGTTAAACTAACAGGGAGCTATATGATTTTGTGATATCTGAAAGGAAAATGGAAGATAAATTGAAGCTAAACATAAAAAAAGTATATGGGATCTATCCAATTATATTAAGGGAGGCAGCACAGCTGGTAAGCAAACCCTTAGCCATAATTAAGAGAGCATCCTTGAATTCAAGGGAAGTCCCCATGGACTGGAGATGTATGATTGTATCTCCAATTCTTCCATTTGTCGTGTGGAAGTGAGTAGTGTGTATAAATTCAAGGAACTAGACAAATTCAGGGAAGGGATAGACAAATGAGATAAGTAGAATTATTTTTTGTTGTTGTTGCTCTATGAATTTGTGTTGTTGCATCATTTGCCACTATAATAAAAATACAATTTCAATAAATTAGCTATTTTACAGTATTTTATAATTATTAAATGATTATCTAAAAGTCTATCTTTTGCATAAAAATTATAGAATTTTACAATAATTAATTTTGATAATAAAAATGTTAAGTCTTATTTTTAAAATAAATCATAATTCAGTTATTCCAGGTCTTTTCTTTTAAGTTCATTCAGTGCCTTTGTCTAGCCTAGTTATGCCACTGACATTTGCACCAACATAGCCATATTAGTGTAGTAAGCAAACATGTTATCACTGACCATCAGTTTGTTTGTTATTTGGTTTTTAGGAGCATTAGCAACTAAGGCCACATTGCTCCGGGGATATGCCGTGGTCATTCCCTGACCTTTCCGCATCCTCCATATTTGGTGGTCATGGGCTCGAACCCCAGTCTAATCAAGAAGCGTGTGCTACGCACTACCACTCCTACCCACCTGGCTATGGAGGCACCATGAAGGATGTAGCACTGCTGGAAGGAGTACAGAGGGGCAAAAAGATTGGTGAGGGGAAAAAAGGGTTACTCTTAGCAAGAAAGGCTTAAATTCTGCAAATTGCAGGGTCTAGAGACTAGGCACCTGCTAGGTGGTCTGACTGAGGCATTGAATGGTTTGAGCAAGCTTAATCTGATGGGATTCCTCTTGCTCAGATTACGCACATAAGGGGGCATAAATTCAAATTGAGGAAAGACAGATGTGCAAAAATTTGCCTTTAGCCAGCGGGTGGTTGACTGCTGGAACAAAACTTCCATCTTCCTTAAATAAATTCAAGGAAGAACTGGACAAACTTTTGGAGCAAATGGGAAGGGGTTTTTTTTTTTTTTTTATTTTTCTGATGCTGCATAAGCTTGCTTTCTTACATGATCTGTCTCTACTAATGTTAATCTTCCATTACTTGTATAAAATTAAAATTGGTTTGACATTAGTCAAATTATGACATCAGTTAGTGAATTTGCATAATTACATGGTTGAATTTTTTTAGACAAACTGAAGTTTGTGCATTACACAATCATCAATATGCAGCATTGTGACATAGTCATAGCTTGAATTTTACATAGTTGAGGCTTTCTGCCCTAAAATATTATTAGCCTAAGATGCACACTTTTTGGCATCTCATATTGTGTAAATAAGTCCCAACTGGGTTGTCAGCCCTTATACCTCTGGGTACCTACCCACTCACTGATCAGAAGCTAAATAGCTTTGAAATAGCTTAGAAGCTTTGAGTGGTGGTACACAAGATCTAACAAATATAAAATTTAAACTATGAAATTAGTTAGTGCATTTTCACAATTACAATAACGTTGCCAATGTGCAAACTTTGGTTTATCTAAAAAATTTGACTATGTAGTAATGGCGCAAATGCACTAACTAATTTCATAGTTTAAATTTTAAATAATTTGAGGCTTTCTGCCCTAAAATATTATTAGTTAAAATTGGTGTATAATAAACTTTTTTAAAAAAATGTATTCTAGTCTGGCTATATGAATTAAAAGTAAAATCTGTATGCCTTACTACATTTAATTTTCAGTCATGGGGATCCTTCTGCTCCAAATGCAGACTGAAGCTGAGTAATAAACCATTAAGGCTTAGGATTTATGTTTACCCAGAGACAAATCATGTCCATGGTTCTGCCCAAGTTATCATTCATATATATATATATATTTTATTTATTATTTTTTTTTTTACAGTATTTGTTATATATTTAAAAATCTAAGATGTCACCAGTACAACTGTTTTGAAGCTTACTGTCTTCTCGTGCAGTAGGCAGGCATCTCTATTAGAAAATGTACAACAAATTGTGGATAATATATGGTCCCATTGAAGACTTGGGCAAAAAACATGAGGAATAATGGCATTTGTGCCTAAGTTAAACACAAGTCCAAGCCTAAATATGAATGCCCAGTCTCTGTCTTCTGTAGGAGCAGAAGAATTGTCATGTTTGAAAACTGAATGCAGCAAACAAGAATTTTTATTCAATTTAAGCTACTGCATTGAAAAAGATCCAATCTCAAAGTCCTTAGAGCATTATGTCCCAAGGTTTAAATTCAAAAAATCATGAAATACATATTAAAAGCAGTAATTAATAACTCAGTCAAAAGAATCCTCCTGATTCATTCAAATGGAATTTACAAACATAAGGAGAACTTGCATATTTGTTTACCAAAAAATTTCAGTAAACAAAAGAAGGTGGCAACTATCCTGTGGAATTCACTCTTCAACAAAAATGTGCTGTTTAACAAAATATAAAAGCAAATGTAAAACCATTAATGAAACAAACATGTTTTAACAATAGTAGTAGAAAATTCACATAAACTGAATGAAATGTCATGGAAATATGGTTTAGAATTACAAGACAGGCAATTTCCAGAAGCAGTAAATCCAAACGAGGATCAGTGTTACCATTCATATTGAACTTGATCTAACAATTGTTAAAAATGTGTGTATATAATATAAACAACAAATGCTTTTTCAACAGTCTGATCTTATTGCATACAAACTAATCTAAAATAACATATTTAACCTCAAGTACAGGAGCAATTATAATACAACCATTGCATTGAAATACAACTTTCAGAACTTTATTTACTCCAAGTAACTGTGGCATCTTAACAAAATGTAGCAAGTGTAAACGTTATTTAAATTCAAGTAATTTATCAAAATGGCAATTAATATACTAAATCACAACCTAATCAGAGTGAATGCAGTATTTAGAGAATTACAATGTGTTCCTCCCATCCTGAAAATCTGTCAGCTACCACTTACTGAAGGGCAGTTGTTTCCTTATACAGGCTTTGTTATATATTCTTTCACATTTAAAAGAACTGATTTGTATGTATAAACCTATGAAGTAAATACTGTGTGAATAGTCATTGCAGCACATTCTACTAGCCTGCAGGCTGTCTCAGATATATACAATTAATAATAATTAATTGGTGTTAAAGGCAAACAGGAACAAAACCAAGGAGTTAAAGACTGTTCAAGAAAAAACATACATCACACCCATCAACAGGCCTAAAAATTACTTATAATTAAACCCAGTTTTGCTATTGAGCATTCTACCACTGACACTACAATATGAGCACTTTATTGTCCCCCCCCCCCCACACACACAAACTTTAAATATTCAAGGAAGAACTAGACAAACTTTTGGACCAAAATATGAATCTGGCTCATTCAAAGCAGAATGAGCCAGATATATTTTCTCCTTCCTTCCCCACAGTTTGAAAACTTAATTTTTAATAGCATAGTTCGAGAATCAATAATTTAAATGAACAGGATGCTCATGTTTAAAAACTGTGTATATTTCATATACAACTTTTTGGATATGTGTTTTTTAGAGTGATAAACTCCAGCACTTCATATGAGCTGCAACTAACTGAAACTGTATAATATGGTATTTAGATCACCACTCAGAAAAACACTTGAGGTGTTACACAGGTAAAAAAGATGAATATGAGCCATCTCCTCCCCATATTTTTGGCCCTTCTTGCACCTTTTTGGTCCAGATACATAATTTTATGACATGCCCCTTGTAGTTACCAGATGCCGTGGAAATTGTTTTCCTGACTTTTAGAATGTATTCCTGGAAAAGTGACTCATAAGAGTTACAATCATTGCACAATTGGTGCTACTCTATTTGCAATTCAATATTCTGCACTTCACATGATGAGCTCTCTCCAAATGGAGAATGATAACATATTCACTTACCACTACCATAACTGCATGAATGTGAATATGATGCATAAATAAGTGGAAAATGTGTTCTCGAACCTTATGAATGACAAACTTTGCCTTTATAATGAGGTGCCCAGTGTTGGACTGATTTCAAACACATTTGCTTTAAAAAGTAGGCAGAGAAGATGATAATTTAAAGTTATTTAAAGATGATATTACATTGTCAAAATGTTAGCCTTCTCTTTGGCTATTATACAATATTTTAAATAAATGGCAATTAACCTCCTTTATGATACTATTTGTTTCAAAGTAGTACAATACCAGTAAAACTTCTTATGAAGAAAATGCTTGTTCAGCGGTCAGAATTAAGGCCATTGCATTAACTAAGCAGTTTAAATTATAAAGAGACAACAGTCCACCTAAATTCCATAATTTAATAATTATTTTTACAATCTAATTAATATTACAATTAAATAATATTAAAGTATTAATTAATATTAAATATTTCACATGATTAATTATTAAATAAATTCATAGTTTCATTTATTTAATAAATAATTATTTGTATTATTACCTATTGGAAACACTTCTAAACATAGCACAAAAAAGATCTCTCATTACTCTTTTTTTTTATGGATGAGAAATTATTGAAGCTGAACATAAAAAAAAAAAAAAAAAACAGGCACCTGGTGTAGATGTAATCTATCCAATTATATTAAGGGAGGCAGCAAAGAAGTAAGCAAACCATTAGCTATAATTATGAGAGCATCCTTGGATTCGGGGGAGGTTCCTAAGGACTGGAAATATGTGAATGTATCCTCAATTCATAAAGGGGGATCAAAACGTGACATGAGTAATTACAGACCTGTTAGCTTAATGTATGTTCCAGGGAAAATAATGGAGTCGCTAATTAAAGAAGTAATGCAGGAGCATCTGTACAGAAATGCAATTATACTACAGTCATGGCATGGCATGGGTTTGTTAAGTAGCAATCTTGTCTAACCAACCTGATAGGTTACTGTGATGCACTGACCAAGGAACTGGATGCAAAAAACGAATTTTGATATCATATACTTGGTTTGCAAGAAGGCTTTTGATACTGTTGTTTTTTAGTATGAACCAGAGCATTACAGCTCTGGTTCATACTATAAAAATAACATACTATAAAAAAAGTACTGTACAAACTGGAATAATGTGGCATTAAGGACAAGTTGCCGGTAAGGATAAAGAGATGGTTAAGTGGAAGAAGAAAGAGTGGTCATCAATGGGCACTGCTCTTCATGGGCTAATGTTATTAGTGGAGTCCCCTGGGGTTCAGGACTGAGCCTATTGTTCTTTTGAATGTTTATTAATGAAGGTATATCTGGCTTAATGTCTACATTTGCAGATGATACAAAAGTTGGCAGGGTGGTTAATGATAGTAATGACAGTATGCTACTGCAAGAGGATCTAGAAAAGTTAGGCAGATGGGCCAAGAAATGGCAATTTAAATTTAACACTGGCAAATGCAAAGCACTGCATATGAGTAACAGTAACCCCTCAGTAATGCACCAACTCTGTGGTACTACACTCAAGGTAGTGGAAAATGAAAGACCTGGGGGTAATTGTGCAGTCAGATATGAAATTCTCTGAGCAGTGCAGACAGGTACCAGGACAGCTCATGGAGGTTTTGCCAATGATGATAATAATTTTTACAGCAATGATTAGGCAACATTTTAAGTAGTGCATACATCTGAAGGCCTCATTTTAGGAAGGATGTAGATCTGCTGGAATGGGTGCAGAGAAGGGCAACTAGTTGGTGAAGGGAACAAAAAGGTGCTCTCACCTAGAAGGGCTTCTATTCTAAAAATTGCAGTATCTGGAGCCTAGGTATCGGTAGGAAAATCTGACTGAGGTGTTTAAATTCTTGAATGGATTGAGTAAGCTAAATGCTAATGGTATTCTTCCTCTTGCTGAAGGGGGACATAAATTCAAGTTGAGGAAGAATGGTTGCAGAATAGATGTGAAGTTTGCTGTCAGCAAGTAGGTGGTTGATTGTTGGAACAGGCTTCCGTCCACTATTGTACAAGTGGATGGCTTGAAAAAATTCAAGAACTAGACAAATTCTTGGAGGGTATGGATGGGTGAAGTGTGTGGTTTTTTTTTTTTTTTTTTGACTGATGCTATATAAGCTTGCTTTCTTGCATCATTTATTTATTAATTTATTGTATAATGCAACTTCTAAGTAAACCTGCACGTGGCCTAAAAAGGAGACTACAGTCATGTAATGCAAATGAAGTAATACTGTGTCTATTAATTAAGTACCTCTGGAATTTTTGATTAATGCTATAAACAAACAAATGCCACTATAACCATGTGAGTTTTCTGTAATTTGTAAGAAAGTAAGTTTTGTTGCTTACCTTAGTGAACTCTATGTAGGCACCCTTGGGGGCATGGAGTATATCCATGCTGATAATTGATTTCCTTGCATATTTGTTGCAGAAACATGCACAAACCCATGGGGGGAAACTGTACTGTCGTATGTTCGACTCTGGTACCTTTGTAAAAGCTACCAGAGTGGAACATACAAAATTTCTGGTGTGCCACTGGTTGTAACACAGCAACATCTGTCACTGCAATGTTATTCATGATAAGGATCACAGGTCATCAATCATAGTGACTGTAGCATGATACACCATGTACTAACATATCTCCATGAAGAAATCAGGGGGGGGATATGTCTGGGCAACAGGCAGAAAAGGGATACTGAGACCCAACTTTATGGCAAGTAGAATTTTGGTAGAGTAACCCCTTATACCATAAAAACCATGACACAACAATAACTACAATATGCAGTGCCTCAGCACCAACCATATGTCATTCTGCAAGAAAATAGCTCTAACTGTTTCTCTTTTTTAAAAAATACATTTTGTGGTGTATCATGGTACTACAATCACTGGATCTGATGATCTAAAGATTACATCACAAATGCCACTGTGTTGTTACCAACAAGGCATTGCATGCCACCATGAGTGCCCCCACATCAAAATATACTAAAGTAAGCAATAAAATAAAATTCAGAGATATACTAAAAATTACAGCAAAATGCATGTCTATAAGTCGCATTCATTTGTTTTACATCTACTGAAAAAAACTTTAGAAGAACTTTATGGACACCTTGTACATTAGTAATAGGATACATTGTTATAACAAAAATTTACATGGTAACCATTTCTCGGTTCAAAAATAGATATACGTGCATATGATCTGATTGCAGAGATCATGCTCAATCATTTTACTAGCCAAAATCTTTTGGAATGAAAATGAAATAATGCCTACTTGCTACTGTAATCCCTCTATCAATGAATACTTTCACACATGATGATCCAGAAAAATTATCCCTCGTTCATACTTCAGAAGTATCTAACGGTGAATGGGGCCAATGATTTAAGAAAGATCTAGGGTCTATGACACGCTCCCAGTCCAAGTTCTGCTTCATTAATTACATTACCTTTTGAAATTAAGAGCATAAACAGTTGTTACAGCCATTTTTGAAATAAAAATGGTCTCAAATTAGTGTTTCAAGAATCATTATTTGAAACATTTCCCTGGGTTCCCTTTGTAGGCATCTCTGTACAAATATTATGTCTACCCTTGATATGTACAAATATTATGTCTACCCTTGATATGCACAAATAATTTTAAAAAATATTTTTTATGCTTTGGTGTTATTCTGACATGTACAGTAGTCGTAAAGAATGTTATAACATTGGTAATTATAATAGGATGCTTGCTTTTTTCTATTATAAAAATCTAGTGAAAAACCAACAACACCACAAGCAATAAAAATTTCTCCATTCAAGTGAGGGAAACAAGACAATTACTTTTTCTCTCAAAAATGCATTTTGTGATATATCATGGTACTGCAATCACTGGATTATAAGGACAAATAACTCTCAATTCTACCACAGTCCCATTTGCAGGACAAGTAGGGAAATGAAACAAAAAGATATCAATAGTGACTTCTATTTATAAGACAGATTTAATGCTCATAAAACTGCCTTCTGCATCAACAGTTGTTAAGCAATTATCACCTATGATATTGCCTCATCCATCCCCACTTTAAATACCCTTTAAATACCCCTCATACAGAACAGTGATTAGATTCTATTGGAATCCTAAGTTGATAAAGTGATCAGGCACTTTCGAGCCATGAGTTGGGTTTTTTTTGGATGGTGTAGAAATATACATGCTGTACTTAAAATCCTTTATCACTATTAAAAAAAGTAATGTGAATGCAGTTTGTGCATACAGTGTATTGTATACAAACAATACCTAGTATAATAAATCCTAATATAATATAACAAATCCTAGTAAAATAAATAAAAATTATACAAACAATACCCCAAAAAACACTAAATACTACTATAGGGCTTTACATAGAAAATTAGTCAACAGTTGCACACAGAATATCAAATAATCAGAGGATAAACTATATAGCTACAATGACAAGGTGAGATGCAGAGTTACAATCAAACAACAACAACACCGGGATAACAAATGAAAAAAAAAATCTCATTGAGCCATGAGGGAAAATCTCATTGAGCCATGAGGGAAACCAATAGTCTGTATATTTCCACTGAATGTAGGATCTCAAACCAGGTGTCAGCATCCAAATCATAATTATAGTACTAAACAGCATGCTGATGACATAAGAATCCAGCTTCCTAATGCATATAAGTTATGACTTAAGCATAGGAGGAAATCTCATGAAACACCACAGAATTTCAGAACATGAATACCCTTATGTTGAGAATCATCATGGCCAAACTGAAGCCAAACCAACCATGGGGTGGAATACAATAGTACAATACAATAGTAGAATTATTAACACATCTTATGTTCAGATATAAGGAAAATGCATCTTTCATTGAGTCAGCAGAGAAAAAAAAATAACTATAGAGAAGCAAGTAGCAGGATTAAAGCTTTGGTATCAACACATCCAATAAGCTAAGTATATAAAAAGGGAAAGAACATAAATTGAGAATTACTTTATACTGATGTACCTGTCTGCAACAAATTCCAAATCAGGTTTTGTATCCATATCCCAAAACATTCACCCTAAGAATAGAAGTACAAAGTTCATAACAGTGAACTGATTCGTATTACTGTGTTGGAAGTGAGGTACTCAGATAATTTTTTGAATAACAAGACTGCTGTTGCATTAAATATATTAATTAACATAACAGCAGTATTGTATTATCAAATACAATGTAAAAATAAATAATATCATTATAAAGTACATAATTTAAAATCATTTTCTTGTCTTTATTCTAAACATACTGATGGTATACAAAATGCAGAGTTCAATTGTAATCTACAGATATAAGGGATTGTGCAGCTTTGACTAGTACCTGTCTTGGACCATATTAGTGTATACACAGCATACATCAGTGTATAAAGGAAGGGGACATAGAAAATGTTATTGTCAATCTCAAATTAGAATAGTAAAATAGCTGCATCAAGTGCTGCAGTACAAAGTCCTAAAAAAGTTGACAAGAAAGTTATCAGAGACAAATGTCAACAAAATCTTTCACCTTCAATTTTCAAATAAATTCCTTACAATCTGTAAATTATGGGAAGAGATTTTACTACTCAAACCATACCAGACATCTTGAATACAATCAAATGGCATCTAATGAAGCTCAATTCAATTTGAACATAACATCCAAGTCAACAAACAGAACTGCTTTTTTATATGTAGCAATGAATTTAAATGCTCATTAAATTCAACTTAAAAATGCGAGGTGAATTAGATTCCAGTAATATAAACTTTCTGCATACCAGAATGATGACATATGCATTTTGGGATTGGTTGTTGAGTGCAAACTACTTCACACTTCAATCACAAAGGCGCTATCACGTGGCCTTTATCACAAAGTATGTCTGTACAAGTGTATATGCATGTTTATTCATTTGCATGCCAATTTGCATGTTACAAAAATTCCAAATTAACCAACAGGAAACTCTACTTCCTCTACCTGAGCTTGGCTAACTTCATCATGGCATGTTGGGAAATTTACTGAAACTTGTATATCAACAATCAGTATAATCTGACTATGACTGCTGATAAAAAATTGATATCAACATCAGTATAAATAAATAAAGTAGCAACTTTTGCATTTAAATTATTTACGATATATCCAAATGGTATATCACTTATAAACCTATATGCAAATAATTATATAAAGAGACAAAATAAACATAATTATCATTTCTATTCAGATATTAGTATTAAAATTAGACAAGAACTTATTCTGCATATGCTGAGGTGGGGGGGGGGCAGAGAAGAGACTCTCCCATAGTCAAAAAAGTGCTGTGCCCTATTCAATTCTTCCTTATCTTTTGACAAACTCTCTGCCTCAGCCATATCAGTATAAAGTAATTCCAGGCAGCTTATTCCAACATTTCATAACACTCTGCCCAAAGATACATTCCATAAAGTCTAGTCTATCATCCTTCCCTAAGATTTTGTTATTATGCCCTCTAGCTGTTGTCTTGCATATCAATATGAATATTCTCCCTCATTCATTTTACTAATTCCCTCAGGATTCTATACACTTCAATCAAATCCTCCCCCTCTCCCAAGGTGTCTAGTTAAGCTCTGCAGACCACATTGTCTTAAGTCATTCCTCACAGGGGTGATGCTTAGCATGCTTCGCGAATATACAGTAATTCTTTGTACCTTCTCCAAAAATTTTTTTTTTTTTTTTTTTAATCTTTCTTTAGATATGGCCCCCAGACCTGAATAAAATATTCCAAGTGTAGTCAAACCAGTCTTACAGAGAAGGATAATAAATTCCTTCTCTCTACTAACAAAATGTAATAAATCACAGCCAACACTTACATTGCTGAGGCTTCGTGACTTTCTATATATCATAATCCCCAAGACTTCTCATCCAGTAGATTCTTTGATTCCTTCCCCCCCACCCAATCTATAAATAACCCTGGGTTCCTTTTCCCCAATTTCAATAATTTGCATCTGGTAGCATCAAACTTTATCTATGATTTTTCAGACCATATTTGCAGTCACTCTAAATCCTTTGAAGCAGCACAGCCTGATTCTGATCACTGACAGCCCTCCCAGCCTTTAAGTCATCAGCAAAGTTTGACAGCTTTCCTATATTCTCTCATCAATATTATTTAGGAAGACAAGAAATGAGAGGTCCAAGAACTGATCCATAAGGGACCCCTCTTGCTACTCCAGTCCCCCTCTGAAGAATACCCACTTCTGATCATCAGTCTCTCATTGTTCAACCAACCCCTAAATCCATTGATAGATTTCTATTATTCCAACCTGCTCTAATTTATACAATAACTTCTCATGAGGAACTGTATCAAAAGCCTTACTAAAATGTGTAATGTCAAAGTTGTTTCTCACATCCAACAGCTTTATAACCTCACTGTAGTAATTGATCAGATCTTCCCTTCATGAAACCACCATGTTAAGATACATTTACAACACCATTCTTGTTAAATGGTCTTGTGTTACATTATTATTATTGTTATTATTTGGTTTTTATGAGCATTAGCAACTAAGGCCATATTGCTCCAGGGATATGGGGTGGTCATTTCCTGACCTTTCCGCATCCTCAATATTTGGTGGGCATGGGCTCGATCCCCAGTCTAATCAAAAAGCATGTGCTACGCACTGCTGCTCCTGCCCACCTGGCTACGGAGGTGCCTTGCGTTACATCTTTATTACAACTACAGATTCCATAATCTTACCAATCACAGAAGTCTATAATTTATTTTACAGACTAGTAACTTACTGGTCTATAATTAGCCATCACTTCTTTAGCTCCTCCATTATATATTGTGACACACTTTCACTTCTCCAGTTCAAGGGAATAAACCCCGCAAACAACAATCTTATTAACATTACTAATGGTTGGATGCACTTAGCTGCCACCTTTTGCAGTATAACTGAACGTACCTCAGGAACTTTACACCCTCTCTCAGCTTCAGTAGTTTTCCCTGTTGGGAAAACTACTGAATACAATAAATGACATTATGTCATTTATTTTACACTAATTCAACTCAACTTCACTATTCTCCCATGGCACCAATGTAGCTTCAACAGTAAGGATAGTTCCAAAATACCTGTTCAACTTGGCTGCGATTTCAGCTGGATTGTTAATCACATCACAACTCTTTCTGGTGTGGCAATGGGCCTATAGAATTTACTTTCTGTTTCGGTGCATTCATATATGGGTAGCATTCCTTTTCCATGTTCTTAGCTCTCTTTACCAATGATTTTTTTCATATTCAGCTTTCTTTAAATCTTATCCCCCTCAATGGTTCTATTACATATCTGCTTACAGTTATCACATGAAGCAGTGTCACACAAATGGCCTGTAACTGTGCAATGATTTCATTTTTTTTTTGTTCAATTAAGTCTTTCAGCTCTCTTGTCATCCATTATGGCATCTTTCTTTTTCAGTACTTCTTAAATGGAATGAATATGTTTGTAGCCTTCAGAATTAATTCTGTAAACACTTTCCATAATGCATTACTATCAAACTACAGTTTATAGTTCTAGAGAAATACCTGAATCCACCATAGTTCCACTTCCTGTGTTAAAGCCTTGATTTTCCCCTTTGACCACTGAAATTTTCTTGGATACTACCCATTTTTGACATTGCTTGCAAAATTGGTCAGAACTACATTTGTAATCTATAAGAGAGAAATTAAAAATTTCCCATAATGATGCACTCAAGTTGCCTAAAGAGATTTTCATTATACTCTTCAGAGTTGTTTGGCCTGTAACACTCCTTTTATCATCTTTCCTTTACTGCTAGTCATCTCACACCACAATGAGGTTGCTCTGGGAACTATCTGCTTGCTTAAAAACAGCTTTTGATAAGCAGTATAATCCTCTCCCCCCCCCTTTATCTCCTAAAAAATAAATAAATTTTCTGTTTATACTCTGGCACAACAACCAAGTCAGTAGAGTTTACAATAAATCATCAATACAAATATTTATCATATTTAGTAGTCACAGGCTTGAACCCCGTTCCACTCAAGAACACGTGCTATGCACTCTTGCTCCTGACCACTGGGCTATGTCAAAACCATTCTATCTCTTCTAAACATATACACACTGTACTCACCATAATGAAATTTGTTATTTCCTATCTTGGGATGATAGGGATGATTCAGACACTGATACTGTATCAATATCAGTGTTGGATTAGCCGATCAGTAGCTCAAAGTTCAGTCATTTTAATTATAACACTCCCAGTACAGACAGTTGAAGTTTTGTATTTTTTTTTTCACTTCCCTAATAAATCCCTTATAAGTATTTACCCAAGCTTTGCATGTAACTGCTGAAAGTACTGTGTCTAATTCATTGGTTCTTTCCATGTCATGAAGTATTATGAAGTATCCCACAAGTACTCTCTCAAGGAAAGTGAAACTTTGGTAAATACTTAAATCTGAATCTTACCAGAAACTTCCCTATCTCCTCCACAATTAGCAGTTTATCTGAATCCTTAAAATCTCTTTAAATAGCATCAACATTGACCCTTGCACCTCTTCTGTTCAAGTGAATTCCATCCTTAGTATATCCCTTCCATTAAATGGGACAGGCCAAGCAGAGAAAAAAAAAAAAAAAAAAACTTTCCTTCATAAGTTTTGCAGAGTCTCTCAAGTTAATGTACACAGCTTTCACCATAAAGTCTCTCCCTGAGTAGAATTTCAGATAACATTTTTATCCATCTCATGGCATTTTTCCATGCATGACCTTATATTTTGACCAAGTCATCAGCTGATTTTTGTTTTAAGTCATTAGTTACCACATAACAGCTGGTTAGCATCTGACAACTAACAACTGTTTACCATCAATTTTATCATCTGGTAGACACAGAATACATTCTTAGTTTCCTTAACAATCAAATTGCCCACTAACATTTCCTCACTTGGTGTAGTTTCCATCTGAGGCTCCATTCTGGATGCCAGATCATCCAGAAGGGCACTCCTCCTTCGATTAATACTAGACACTAAATTACCTACCCCCCCAATACTGGTTTATGTCTTTACATCATACTGGTTTTGTTATAAAAATAAACAAATAATATACTGATTTATGTCTATTTTTATACCAAATATAGCAGTAGGTAGAATGTTGAGGCATCACTGAAGATGAGTAGAGTGTTGAGGTATTTTATGACTAAACTTGGAAGAACATTACATAAATTGTACTTCCAAGGCTTCAGTAACAATGTTAACTCCATACCAGTACATATTTGATATTTTTTGTCATTATTATTTATTTCCTGGGATCATCTCAAGTTCAGCATGCAAAATTTTAATCAATCCCTTTATTTATGGAGAATACAGTTTTAACACCGTCTTAGTTGCAAAAATATCACTTTCAATACTACTCAGTAAATCCTTTTCCAGATTTTAAAAACAATTTGCCAAAAATTAAAAATCTGAACATCTCACGGATTCCATGTTTTCAAGTGGCTTATTCATATTAAATAAGTTTATTTGAAAGATTTATGGACAAATACTCAATATGAAATTTTGAGTACATTCCTTTTCAAATCATGCTTATATTCTTCATTCTGTTGAATATAAATCATGCTCTTCTGCATCTCTCATTCTGTTTCTTATACATGAGATATTATACGCATACTAACTTTTATCAGTTTTAACAGATTAAATATATCCATTATCAGTGGCATTACAACATGCCTTAAAAATCAAAAAAAATTCTAATTAAAAAACTGGTAAAAGAGTTATTATTATTACTCATAAGCAATATTCAACTCAAAGTTCATCAAAAAAGGTGATCCAATTTCTTAGTCAGAGAATTCCATAAAAGTGAATTTATTAATCAAAAACAAGCCAATATTGTTAAAAATTGATATCATGATTTTATTAGTGCCTATTAAATTATACCGATAATTATATGAATAACAATTATTTTCTGAACTACATTATACACAGTTTTGTTTTCTCACTTATAATGAACCATTCCAATTAATTTACATCAATAAAACAGCACTGACTTAATTAAATATTACTTTATAATACTTACCCAAAAATAACACAATATGCTGTATAAGAAAAATAAATAATAACATGTATTATTAAAATTAGGCTGAAAATATTCAAGTTAAAGAGGTTTTTACTATGAGGATGAACAGGTGGCAAACATATGGATAGTGGGAGTCTCCACATCAAGCAAAACATCTCTGGAAAATTTAGAACCTACACTGCTTGTTTCTGAAATCAAACTGCACTTTCAATATACCTGTGGCTTTGATGTGGAATGCTCTTTGTTTGATGTTTAATATATTATATTAATATACAGATATTAATCTGTAATAACATGGACTAAATTTTCAAGATGACTTTTGCCCAAATTAAATAACATGCAGCAGCAACCTGTTACCTAAAACTGCAAAAATTTATCAATATTGTCTGAACTATAGTCCAAAAGTAGATAAAATGTAAACAAACTTAAATTTCTACTGAAACTTGGATATCTCATAAAAAATTGCTGTTTGCCTTATGTCACAATTTTACTATATATTACCTTAAAATGGATATATGTTGGGTGTTAGTTACTCAATGTGACGGTATATTTTTGATATATTTCTAAATAAGCTTCAATATTAAACGAATGTTATTAAATACCAAACCAAACGAAATGAATCTGTATAATGTCGTCAAATTCAATAGAACTTTTAGCAACGGACATACCCGCACGTCATGAGACCTGTGCGGGACGGATGATGTCGCAGGGGCCAACAGATATTCGACTTGCAGTGCCCCACGTTCCAGGAAAGTAAAATGCGCTCCAAGACTAGATAATGATAACTCCAGTGCATTAAATATTTGATATTCTTTTCGTTATTACACAATTTCCTTTTTAATACTCGGATTTTCGAATAATTAAATTTAAATTGCCAATTTCTGTTGCTTCTCTAAGGAGAAATGCCTGCAGAAGCAACTTTTGTTCTACGAGAAAAATATACAGTATCTTAGCAACAGGCAAGCGGTAAAACAAACTATTATTATTAATAATAATAAAGTGTTTAATGTACATAGATGGCACCCTCGGACTGATACGTAGCTATACAGGAAAAAATCGATACCCACAAATGTTCAGCAGCTATAAAACTGAAGCTGATACTTACGTAATAATAATAATGCACCCGTTACATTTTCTTAAAGCATGCTGCCGGTGTTGGCCTTTCGACAGCCCATGCGACAAAAGCCGGCCAAAGGCGCTTGGTAACAAGAATAAAGTCCACTGTGTCATACGTATATCAGACATGTACCCTATGATATTCTATGAAGTATATGAAACGATATAATGAAGTTCACGCTCACCTGACATACTTGAATCCATGTGATAAACGATTTTTGTAGACACAAGTTTGCGAAGTGTTACTTGCTGTTAACCTATAGCGAGCCCATCGTTCTTATAACCTCAGCCATTGCTCATCGTGGACTCTCATCCGGGTCACTGGACGACTAGAAATTCCTGGAGGAATCGATCGAGCAAGCCGTACGTGTGCCGAGGTGTATCAGCCAGTACCTGGCTCGATGAAGTGAAAGTTCTTTCTCGGTAAAGGATTTGCAGACGGCGCTGTTGACAGAGGAACGAAAAACAAAAATTGCGAAATGGTAGTTTATGAAAATTTCATGTAAACATCGAAACAATGTGAAATGGCGTCCTCTACGTTAGAATACATGGAACACGTTAACGTTGCCTGTCGTTGCAGAGCAGAAGTTGAGAGGTTAGAAAAATGAGGGTACTTTCTTATCCCAGTTTCCCAAGGTAAAATTAGCACTAGTTGCAGATTCTCTCGTCGTTAATGGATGCGGAACCAAATGCCTCGGCATCTGTAGCGTCTCATCGATGTTACCATCACTATTACTTGTTTTGTTAGGTAACACTATTTGAATAATGATAGTATTTGCGTGACTTTCGATAATTAGTACCAGCCTTAGTACATGGCTTTTACATGATCGAAATATTCGTTTCAAATGAGAAACGTAGTAACTTGGCTGTCTTTATAATGACATGATTATTTTAGGGTTTTTTTTTCTTTCCTCCCGGTTCGCCCGCTTAGTGGGTGGAGGAGGTGGAAGGGGCGTATCTAACTTTGTAGAAATAAATATACCCGGCAGCCACAGAATAATGTTACACTTTAGATTGTCTGAGAAAAACGTTGCTAAATTTAAAGCCGCTAAAAATAACTGGGACATAGTGTGTTCACAGCAGTTCCAAGGGAGAATGAAAATTTCAGAACTATGTAGCGGAAATATCACATTCAAAATGAAATATTTTCATTTTAGTTGTTTGTCGCTGTATTTATTTTGTTTCTTATTTCTCAGATAAGTGTGCGTTCCATTCTAAGTTATATTTTTCTATTTTCTACAGAGAAAGTTAAAAAAAAAAAAGGGAAGAAGGAAAAATTCCATTCACCTCAGCCGTCGTTAAAAACCTGATTCTCAAACTAAATCTTCCCTATTTACAGATTTACAATATATATTTACATTTCATAAATATGAATCAACTTAAAGAAGTCCGGAAAAGGAAGTACTGAAATCTTGCAAACTTATTGCAGAAATTTAAAATAGCACAATTCGTCCTACCATGAGTAAGTCAACGATTTGGCATTAGGCCATCGGCTAAAGACAATTATTCTAGAAACTTAGGAACAGTCAGTGGAATAGCAGGTTGAAAAATGAAGGTAATGACTGCGCTTACTGATAAAATTCTTACTCTCAAAATGAAAAGCATTGAAAAGCCTCAAAATTCAAATTATGCAATTACATTTCTCGATAGGAAATCTGTATAGAAACAGAATTTCATACTGTTCGAGGATTATTAGTCACTGGTAAATTATAAACATTTACCAGTGACAGGCAATGTTTTTTTTTTTTTCCCGAAGAGCATTGAAGATTCTTTTCTTATCCCAAGTTTTAAAGAAAAGTTTAACAAAACAAACTTATTAAAACAGTTTTTTTTTTCATGGCTAGAGTAATCGTATAACCATGGCTGACTATATTATTATTTATTTATTTTATTTTGTGTCCGTATGACTCCAGAAGTCGATATTTATGACCAAATGATTGTTTGGTTGTTTCAGGGTTTTCTGTTCCTCAAATGTTTTGATTTCATTGGACCAGTTCACGCGATCTTCATCGTATATTATACCTACAAGTGTATGCACACGCTCTCGGGCCAATTTTCATGCTGTGCGGAGAAAAAATCAGGTTTACTCAAGGAAGAACCTACTCCCTACGCCCTAGAGTACCAGATGCTAATGACAATACTGTACATCTTTTGAACTATAAGCTTTTTGTGCTTTGTGTATAAAACTTTAAAAGGGCTAAGTAAACTAAATGCTGATGGCATCTTTACTTTTTCTGATATGAAACACAAAAGGGGTATAAATTTAAATTGGAAAAGGATTGCTGCAGATCAGTTACACAGAAATTTGCATTCAACCGAAGACTGGTTAATTTTTGGAATAAACATCCTAGTGTTATGAAGGCAGGTAATTCGAATAAATGTAAGGAAGGTTTGGACAAATTAATGGAATGAACGGGAAAATTATGAGGTTGTTTTTTTTTTTTTTTTCCGGTGCTGTATGAGCCTTGCTTCCTTCCATCATATTACCAATATTAATATTAACTACACTATTTACACTACGAAAACTGGCTCTTTCTCAGATGCATCGTCAAGAATTTTCATGGGACGAGTGTAGGGAGAATCAGTACTCTTAAAATTAAAAAATATCCATATCTGAAATGATAGGATTGAATTTTCCGGACGAGAGCAGCATATCTGTTCTACTCTGCAACACCCACTACTACTAAATAGTTTTTTTTGTTTTTTTTTTACACGCACGCCGAAGGGATTACGGTGGGTTGTTATACAGAAAAACTTTTTTCTATAATTATTCTTTGATACTATATTCAGTGCCAATCTGATATTTAGACTTAACCTAGAAATATAAGTAGCGATAGAAATAAAAAGGGATGTGACAAGCAGAGAAAATTTACACTATTGGAATTTGTCGCTGATATCAGTTTATGTTTGTGGAAGCGTGTGCCTGCCCGCATACAGATTTGCCTGTTGTGCGGGAGGAAAAACACGGAATAACTCACCAGGAAAAGCCTGCTCTTCCAACAGAGATCGGCCAACTGAAGCCTCGATTGTAGAGCACTTTTTAAAAATCCCTCCGGTCTTTGATGAGAATTGAACCCAGCCCTCACCAAACGGGTGGTGGACGGCGATGAATCGTGTTAAGCTACTACGAAGAGCTGATCTTTCGGGAATTGAGATGTATCAACTGATGTATATTACAAATGGAAATAATTAAAATTAACCGGAAATATCAAATTAGTGAAATTCTGGGAAAGCGATAGCCACAGAATCGCTCCAATTTATTCCATCCACCAATTTAGAAGTCCATATCCAGAAATTCATACAGGAAGAGAGAAATGGGCAAAGGTGGGCCATCTTGGTGTATGGACTGCTGGGTCGTTTTCATTAATCTGTGATTAAAAGAAAATTTTCTACTTTTGTCACTATCAACAACCATTGTTATTATTAATTAATTACATGAAAAATTGGACCATTAACCTTTGTGCTAGAGAGAACAAAACACCATCTCGAGACCCATGCATAAGTTTATTCATTAACATATCGGAACTAATAGATAAGTTCCACATAAGCATGTACATACAGATTCTAACTTTCTCAGGATATAACGTTCTCTAATCCCTGAAGTTAAAACCGCGTAATTAGTACCTTCGCTCGCGCTTGTACCTTTTTGACGTTAAAAACGTTTTTACTGGCGTTATTCCAAAACTTTTGTAACGAAAAACCGTCATGCGAAAAGAGTTACGGAAGTGACGTCATCTTCAGCTTCCGCCAGAAGCGAATTATTATAACTTGTATTGTTGCAATCATACTTGTATAATGGCAACAATAATTTATCTTGTACTCAACCAAATTTAATAAAATTTTGCATGGAGCTTCATCTTAGCTCTATACCAGAGGAAAATCTTTCAAACCTCTGAAACTTGCAGTAGTTTTTCCAGGATAGTGGAAACTATGAACATGTGATCGAGGAAATTTTCTCACGTAATAAACGGGATAATGTGGACGTATAGCATATTGTTGGAAAGCTAAAGAATTTAGAAACAGAAATATTACGGTTTTAAGATACAAAAAAACTTTTGGAAACTGGGAAATGCGTTAATTCGAAAACGCGTCTGGTTTCGAGTCATCTGGTGTTTTCAGATTAAATGTAATTTTTTTCTTTACAATTAAACTCTGAGGCTGGAAAAGAGTGCTGCACATTAATGAAAACATCCTTCAACTTGGACATATCATCAGATCTTTCGAAAAACACTACACGTAATGGAACAACTATAGATGGTGTATTTAGTCGTGAACTAAATACACCAATGTAAAAATTAAAAATTATATATCCTACTTTAGTCTTTTTTTTTTTTTTTTTGATTTGGTAGTTGTTGGCGCATCGGCTTCTGTGGCCATATTGCACCTCCCAAGGTTTTTGCAGTACTTTGATCCAAGCCCGAGGCGGGAATCGAACCCGCGACCTTTGGGTTGCCGGGCAGGTACTTTACCCACTCGGCTAGCCCGGTCGGCTCCTACTTTAGTCATCACAGACCAATACTTTCAGTAACCGATATGTAATTATATTAATAAAATAAAAACAATGTTATATTATTATCCATGAATTTTATTAATATCTGAATATTAAAAGGTATATAACGCCTGCCGATGACTCTTAAATGTAAAACACGTTAAATATGCTAGCGGCAGGACACATTTATACCTGGTACAGAATTTTTATCTTTTTTTTTTGCACATGCAAAATTAGAAGTTTATATATACTGTATATAACGCCAGCTACTGGCAAAATTCCTATCACTCACTAGTAAAAAATTCCAGACCGCAGCTTTGGTGCTTGCTATATTTTGCAAGTTCAGGTTATAAGCTACTATACTAATACTTTTGAACTGCTCTGTATGTATAATGCAATAACAGCCGCAGTAGCCGAGTAGGAAAACTCCAGGATACAACAGAACAGAAGTTTGAGTTGATCATGAGTTTTTGCTCTTGTGACTACTAATACGATTATTCTCGTGTACTCTCTATTGTAAACTCCACTGACACTGTGTGGCCGTTCCAGAGAATAAACAGAAAAATTTATTTATAAAATAGTTCTAAATTCCAATTTTTATTGAATTAAAAGATATTCAAGATTTGGAAAACAATTCCCATAAAGCGGAAAATGTGCTTCAAAATTTATGGGGATGCTAGAGCTAGGTAAAAGAGGTTGGGGGGGTTTCCCTTATATAGAGAAAATTCCAAAGATCTTTTCAGTGAGATTGTAGTTAGTCGATCTCCGGCCGAGGGAATACAGTTCCCGCTTAAGTTATTCCGGATTTTTCGACGCAAAACACAACGCAATTTACAAAGTCGCAATTTATGGAGTCGCAGGCGTTACTTAGCCTGCGACTCCATATATCACTTAAGATATATAAATATAATCTTTATTATGGAAAGAGAAACCACACAGTCCCTTCGTGGCATCGAAATGCCAGGGGTTTACAATTTGAGTGAGGCACTTTAAGTAACACATTACAATTAATAGGAGAATACACAGTGGGAGATACTTTAATATAATATAATACGAACGACAAATAAACATTATATTAATAGAATAATAAGACTAATTGCAGACATACAGTATATATATACATAGACAGCTGTTACTTTGATTATGACGGAGAGGTCTCTACAGCAAGGACATTGCTCTATATGTACTTTTTTCTCTTTCCCAGTTTATGCATGTCGCCATCTATTTTGCTGAGCATGTCGAGCATTTCATTGGGAAGAAAGCTGTCCTCCAGGGCAAGCCTGTTAGTATGACTGACGAGCATCGGAGTGGATCTGACACGAGGTTGTGAGATCCTCCAGGAGCACGAATCCCAAATGATAGGTTGGGAGATCGATTTCATTAGCATTTTGGCTGTGAACATGATCCTCCTTTCATTATTAAAGGAGGAAATTCTTCTAATTGACAAGGTTTGTTTGTTGTTTGTTTGTGATTTGGTTTTAAGGAGCATTAGCAACTAAGGCCATATTGCTCCGGGAATATGCGGTGGTCATTCCCTGACCTTTCCCCATCCTCCGTATTTGGTGGTGACGGGCTCGAACCCCGGTCTAATCAAGAAGTGTGTGCTACGCACTGCTGCTCCTTCCCACCTGGCTACGGAGGCGCCCAATTGACAAGGCGGCTGGGAGTTCAGTGGTAGTGATCCCGGGATTGTGATGGAGTTTGGTATTGGCCCACTTCAGAAGACAGTACTCTCCTGCGTAAAATCTCTTCATGTTAGTGGGATCTACTGAGGCTCAAATTTCCGAACCGTACACTATTATTGGATACATTGAAGTTCCTAGGAACCTTGTCAGGATAGAAAAGTCCCGAATATGGAGTAAATGCTGCTTGGCGGCCCACCTTAGTCGAGAGACCTTATTGGTTGCCATCGCTGTTGAACGTCATTTTGGCATCAAAGACCACGCCGAGGTCGGTGTACGCTTGCGCATTCGGAATTCCAGTTCCTTAAAGGAAGAAATTCAGTTGTGAATGGTTGTGTTTAAATGAGAAAATCATTTGTGCGGACTTCAGCCGATTTATTTCTAGATTAAAACAGGATAACGATCTTCGTTAAGAGCTTGTGGTCTGCATAACTAACTATATTATCTTTGGATGAGATCAGTGGTGCTATTACTGCAGTGAAAAGGACGCCTGACAAAACTCCTCCTTGCGGAACACCTGTGGTGATTTTACGAGAGAGGGTTTATGGACTCGCAGATCTAATAAGCAAATAAAAATAAATTAATTGCATAACTGATATTTATTCATATTGGGTATTTTGACACGAAGTCTGATGTTAGTCGTAACCTTAAAGTTATGAGAATATATTTAAAAGAAAGATTCTTTTAACTTACCTAATTTTGTATTATCATTATGGTCCCTTTGAAAGGAACGTGATGCAAAATTTGGTTTCTTCTTCCTCTTGAAAAATACATCAAACCCAGCGTTTAAGGTATCGTTGAAATTATGTCTGAAAATACTATCAAGTACGACCTGCGATTTTTGACGAATCTAAAGACAGAGTTAAAGCTCTTAAAAAGTATAAACTGTAGAGTCTAATCAACTACAATAGAGAGGAAAAAATAGGTGGCTCAAGATCACTCCTTCCCGCCCCCCTCTCCAATTGCATTAGAATAGTGTGGGAAGTGAAATCAGTGATCTTGAGCCGTCTGTTGTCTTAGTCCCAACTATAATAACTAACCAAATGAAATTAACATTTTTATACAATGTGCGGAAATTGCTGCTAACCGGCAACGAGTTATTAGGTTAGATGTGCGTTAAGAGCAAAAGCAACTAAAGCTATGAGGCATCTTAGTATACCTGCGAATCTTAAGAGTCGCTTGCAGTGCTGCAAATCACTCCTATCGTATGTGTTTTCGGTCTGCTTGATGGCCAAAAAATCTGATGTTCAGGAATTGAAAGTTATGCAACCTCTCCTGAGGCAACCCCAGGGGCTCACATCTGGTGAGTATAGGCTTGGCACACCAGGGTCCAGAGCTGGATATCATCATTCTTCTCTTTCTTGATGATTCCCTTCTACTTCTCTCTCTCTCTCTCTCTCTCTCAGGGTAATTCATAATTTTTTTTTTTTTTTTTTTTTGGCTGGTGCAGCATAAGCCTCGGGCTTCCTTGCACCATATGGCTAATAATAATAATAATAATAACTCAGCTTGTGAAAAAAAAAAACCATAAAAATTTGTCGCGTCATTGACAGCTTTCCCTTCTTCCCGTGCAGAAAGCCGATGATTATAACCGTCGTGCTACCACGAGGACACAACAGTTATGCTTGTGAGGTGCTACCGCTACCTACAAATTAAACATTAAACTGCTACTTAAAAATTAAACAATGAAAAGGGAACTTAATTCAAAGGTAGAAAGTTGCTAGATCCCGAAGCCATATATTGTAGAGGTGGTATGGGGGAGACACTATTACACCACCAAACTAATACAGTATATTAATGCTGCAGTTAAGATTAAACAATAAAAATAAACTTTCGGTTTGTACTCCAAGACGACTGTATAGGACCAGGGGAGTTCAGAGGAGAGAAAGAAGACAATGACATCACTATTTGGCAGTCATCACCGAGGGTTGAACCACAGTCAACTCACTCAAACGCTGCACTAACGTAACCTCGCGTTTGATCATTCGGCTGTTTGGCATGGTGCAAGCCTGTTACATAATTTCTAAGATAACAATTAAAATAAAATAACAAAATTTAAAAAAAAAAAAAAACTGAACTGACATCCATCTCTAGCTCACACTCACTTGAGCCGTCTCTCTGTGTAAACAGAAAAGTGCCGAACAAAGTGAACTCAAAATTTCTTTATATTTTTGAGTTCAATGCCAGACGACTTTCAATCCCTCTGAGAAATCTTCGCGTTTGAATGAACGCGTTATTGAAACAGTATCACTAATTTTAACCATTTCCTGAAATATTCCTCTGACATGATATAAAGGCCATTAATACCAGTTAAATATGAGTATAATTTTATGATATTTATTATAATTATCCCCAGGGTCGACTCGAGATAAAATAACGCCCTGGGCGAAATCTACTTTTAGTGCTCTGTACTATGGTTAATAGTATAGCAGGAAAGCGAGATATCGGATAAATACAGTATAAAAACCAAAACAAATTTACTGCTTATTGTAAAAATGCAAATTAAATAAAAATATATACTTAAAAATACAAAAATAAGTATAAAATAAATAACAAATATTTAAAAAAATCACGATAAACATATTTTTTTGTTTCTTCAAGCAGTTGCGCCTTTCGAATCACAGCACCCCAGGTAATTTCCTGGTAAGCGAATACCTCATCTGGTACTGGCTGGGTCCGGACAACCCCCCTAGGACAAAACCCCCTCGGACACGGTACTGTCTGACCAGGGTATTTTGAACAGCTTCATATATTGTGTGAAGATCGATCATTAGAGTGATGCACTCAGTAGTTGGGTTAATAGCCAAATTACAAAAATTAAACATAGTAGAGTCCACGTATATTTTCAAAATTAAATAATTTATTAATACCAAGAGTTAAAATATACGTGTCCTACACAAGGGCGCGTTGGATTCCTAAATAATATTGCATTAATGTCATTAGGATCAACTGTGGAATTTCATTACCAAAACAATTTAGTGAATTGAACATACCGTTATACAGTACAGTATTATTTAGTGAATTGAACATGGTGTTGTATTGGAAACATTTTCCCACCTTTGGTATCGGTAAACTATTTAATAGTATTTTTAATTTTTATAATTTAAAAATTCTTTTCTTAATTTTAATTGAAATATAAAAGCAACCACTATGAATTAAAAATAATATTTTGAATTTTTTAACAGCAGTTATCTAAAATACGAATAAATAAAGCAACAAGTTTCTCAGTTGATTGAATACATTAGCTTTTAGATTCCAAAGCGAGATTACAATCAAGTTAAGGGAGTCCTTGAAATGGCGCAGGCTCTCCGAGGTTCTTAAGTAATGAATCACCACGTGTCCAATTTAAGACCGCGTTAATTGCAATGCTTTGTTTTCTTCAGCAAGAGCATATCTGATGCGAGCGCATCACAATCTGTCCACACTACCTAACTTTTTTTTTACTCTTGAAGTTTAAAACTACATTATGTAGAGTGAGTTTTTCTTTCATTTATGTGTACGTACTGAGTAATCAAAATGTAATTTCGTTAGTACACAATACTGTATCTAAATGTTAGTACCGTATATTTAAATGGAGTAATACTTTTCCTAATTTTTAAAAGATTAAGTAAATATATTGTACTTAATTATATTAAAATTAAAATTTTTAAAATGTAAGTAAAAAACATCTTTAAATTTAAACATTTTATTAACAATCTTAATAAATTATATTTATTAAGATTGTTAATAAATAGAGAAAAAAAATTACCTTTCAAATGTGGTACGATTTCAAAAGTGCTGTTTTTAAGAAAGCACTTTTTATGTGTTTTTTTATGTGAAAAACATTATATGTGTTATTCGAGAATCAGTAAGAATGCCGTCAGCATTTAGTTTACTCAATCCATTTAAAGCCTTAAACACTTTAATGAGGTCTCCTCTCGCGGGTGCTTTGTTTTCATGCGCTACAATTTGCAGAGCTAACCTTGTTGCACTCCTCTGCATCCGTTCCAACTGCATCCGTATATATGTATATGTATAATCTTGTCGTCGGTGGCACCCAGGCTTACGCCTATCTCCACCTATGTTCACTATATACAAAAACAAAAGAAATTTTTCAACCGTATTTGCCTGGCCTGTAAGGGTATTAGGCCTCTCTGCCACCAGGGAACAGCCATCAAATACACAAACGCAACCAGGCTCCTGTCCCTGGCACAAGGCCCTGTTCTGAGTTCATTATCTCATTCTGTGCAGTTAAACACAATCATCCTGCACCCACCAGTGAAGTGCAAGAATGGTGTGTCAACACTGCCACCAAAATAATTCTCTTTTTAAGTGATCGAGTTAAATGAAAACGAGAATTAATAATAATAATAATAATAATAATAATAACTAGGGGCTTTGCCCCCCGCTCGCTTCTTTTGATAAAGTAAAACAAAAAACTTACAGAAGCTTTCGACACTGTGTGTGTCTCTTCTTCTGCTATGAATACATAAATACCTTACATATGGTAATCAAGCATGGTACCAAGTGGTCATGTTAGATCAGAGGCTCACATCTGATGAGTATGGACTTGGCAAACCCAGGGTCCTGAGCTGGATATCATCATTCTTTTCTTTCTTGGTGATTTCCTTCTACTTCTCTCTCTCAGGGTAACGTGGGAATTTTTTTTTTCTTTTTTTTGCTGGTGCAGCATAAGCCTCAGGCTTCCTTGCACCATATGGCTAATAATAATAATAATAATAATAATAAACACAGCGCGTGACCACGCTTAAACAGAAGCTTGTTTTATCACAGTAAAACAAGCTTCTGTTACGTATTTTAGCATTTGTTACATATTATCACGTAACCCGCATCTCTCTTCTCCCATTGGCTGAATAAATATCACTAGGAGGAAAATTATTTTAATGTATAGAAAGATAATAATAATAATGATTATTATTATATATAGTGGCGCCGTCTAGTGTCACTCGCGAGAACTAAAGATTAAAAACCACTGGACATAAGCCGAATCTAAACAAGTCCACCTCCATAGATGGATGATGTCGCAGAGAAATATTCATAGTGCATCGAGTGTGGTGCAGGATAAAGTCACTCGCATTCAGGCCTTAGGCAGACGGGTCAGTTCGAAAAGTTGGACACAGTCTCCCGAGCAAGACAGTGGAGCAGGTGGCGCTGTCCCCCGTAAGGCTACAACAAGAGAAGGACAAGACCATCCAGCCCCACCAACTGGAAGTGCTTCCTGCGCAACTGCACTAGTGACCACCCAGGAAGGAAGAAAACATCAACGCATGAAGGGGAACATTGAAATGAATACGTACATCATGCGCGCATACTATGAAATAACCAGGCTAGAGACCGATATGACAATGTACATGTCGGGACTACATACGAAGTGATTGGAACGATACCCGGATATTCAGGTCACCGAACAGCGATTAGCGGACCAAAGAAGGACCATCGTCACGAAGAACCTAATAGCTCCTGCTACCTTGGAAAAAATCAAGCAGGATGTGAACGATCAACTACAAAGCACAAAGAATATGGTCAATATGGAACCAGAGGAGGAAGAGCAAGAAGAAATACAACCCAGAGTAACTCAAGAGGAAAGAGACGAAATCATGATATCCAGAATAGAAGACGAGTGAAAGAAGGCCCTAACAGAATTCAAAGGAATGGACCCCACAAGAACCTACGTGATACCTAAGCAGAAGCCAAATAAAATCCTGTGGAAAGTAACAGACCACCTCAATCGACAAATAATACCACATTACCTTGGCAACAATGGTGCAACGCTGGAGGCTATCCACACAGCCGTATACTATGCTGCCATAGCAGCTACTAGGATTAATGGAAAAGAAACGAGAGACCAGCAGCAGAAGAACCGAAAACAGAAAGAACCGCCAGTTTGGGAAAGAAGATTTCAGCAGAAGATTGAAAAATTAAGAGTCAAGATAGGTCAATTGACCCAGTACCAACAGGGTAATAGAAGTAAGAAATTGATTGGAAAGGTGAAGAACATCCTCAAGAGAGACAGCGAGAAAACATGAGACCAGAAATCAGAGAATAGGAGAGTACTTGGACATATTGAAGCAGAACCTCCTTGCACTCGGCAAGAGACTACACCGATACAAAGAGAGCTCCCAGAGGAAAATAAACAACCGAATCTTCGATGAGGACCAAAGAGGCTTCTACAGGTGTCTCGGAGAAGACGAGAAAGAAGGGAAGGGACCACCCGAGCAGAAGACGATTGAGGAGTTCTGTGGAAACATATGGAGCAGGGAAGTAAGACATAACAGACGAGCCCCGTGGATAGAACTAGAACGCAAGAAACCCAAGGACGTACAAGAAATGAGAGGGGTGAGAGATTCGGGAAGAAGTAAAACGGACGATCAAGAACTTTCACAACTGGCGAACTCCAAAAATAGATAACGTCCACAACTACTGGTAGAAGAAGCTCACTTGCACACACAAGCACCTGGCAGAGCAGTTCACCCGAATGATAAGGCATCCAGAGACAATCCCGCAGTTTCTACCTCAAGGAATCATATATCTGAAGCCTAAAGACGAAGATACAAGAAACCCGGCAAAATATAGGCCAATCACCTGCCTCCCAACAATGTACAAGATACTGACCAGCTGCCTAACCAGGAAGATATATCAGACCACTTTTTTCTTTTCTTTTTTTTTTTGCTTTGCAATACATTTTTGTCTTTATTAACAAAACAACAAGCGGCCCCTAGCCAGAAACAGCCCTAAGAACGCAGTCGTAACGATCTCCATAGCTACCCACTTGTCCAAAAAGAAGTTAGAAGCCGCCTTAGTAACTTTATTTGCTTCGTTAGTAGTATAATCAACAACTAATTTCTTGAGTTTAGTTATTAATTCATAAATTGTGTTAACATCCCCGTACCGCCATCGTTGCTCATGAATATTACACACAATAATATCGCTTTCGCGAACATTTGTACCTGTGCTTTTCCGACTGAAGTCGCCAAAAAAAACTGTCAACACTCAAACCATCAGAAGGTATATCAGATAAATCTGTAGGTTTTTGTTCAGCAACTATCTGAGGATCCTCTAAATCTTCTATAATTTCTTCTATTTGTACCCCCTGATCCATAAGTTCAGCCTATCTATCGACAACTACCATTGAGCCAGTTTCAACATTAACCACAGAGTTACTAGTTCCAGCTCCTACATTAATATCAGAACTCAACCCAGGGGTAATTTTCCCCCTTCACAACTTTTCCGTTGAGATTTTTGCTAGCACCTGCTTTTTTACTTCATTCTGCATGTACAATTCTAGGAAGTCTTGACGGTAACGGGGGAAAGGAACCAATTTCATATTCTTTCCCCCCTCCTCTCTGTACTTTCCTATAAGTCCTATCCATACTCACAGCGAGAAAGAAACAAAGAAATATTGCTCATTCAGTCAGAAATCACAACAATATCCAGTAGTAACTATAATCTTCCAATTAGTTGATCCACAGGCACAAAATTGTTGCAATTAACGCACACACACACACACTGCAAAATGACGTCTATGAAAAGCAAATTGGCGTCGATTACATCACTTGTTGACACTCAAACACAAAACTAACTTTTAACTTGCAAATTAATACTTTAGAAAGTTAACACTTAAACTGAAAAAAAGGTTATTATTCAATTGGAAAACGTTAGCGGTTCAAATAGAACCAATAACCCGAGACTGTGAAAGATGGGCAAAGAAGACACTACAGTGACCTCCATCAAGATCACATAGATAAAATGCTTCCAATTCTTGGCTCACGAGACTGAAGGATTCATGCTCGCCATCCACGACCAAGTAATCAACTCTAGAAACTACAGTAAATACATCGCCAAGGAGCTGGGAGTGTCAGATGACATGTCGACAATGTCACCTGGCTTTAGAAACGATCCAACACATCGCCCAGACGGAGTAGACTCAACCAGGTAGTCAGGATACATCAGAAGCTAGCGAGGAAATATCAGTTGATCAAATAAAGTATACCTTATTACAAGTACGAACCCCCAGGCAGTACTAGAGACCCCAACTCACAAGCTGTACTTGGATCGCGCTATAATAACGGATAAGACAATTCCGCACAACAAGCAAGATCGTCGACAAGAAGGAAAACGCTACCTGCCTGATTGACATTGCGTTGCCAAACACTGGCAACCTCCACAAAACCCATGAGGAAAAGATCAGGAAGTACACGAACCTAAGACAGGAGATCAAAGGGATGTGGCATATGCAACAAATAACGACCATCCCGATCATCGTGTCAACCACCGGTATAGTGCCAAAGACCCTGCATAACAGCCTAGCAGCAAAAGGCCCCAGAGAACACCTACAAGTAACTGCAGAAAGTCGCAATTCTGAACACCTGCAGGATAGTCCCTCGACCAACAATAAGAGTTCCTCACCAACAGTAACACCAGACATAACAACCGCCCAGTGTACTTGGTAGCAAAACCTGTCGCGGGGTGGAACCCCTCCCCCAGTCAGGGAGAAATAATATAAGAGCAACGACAACAACAACAAATAATAATAATAATAATAATAATAATTATTATTATTATTATTTTAACCAACAAATGGCATTTTTTCCAAAAAATCTCTACTACAGTTCAGGCCTTTATCTTATGTTTACAGTATATCCGATTTTATACCCTGCTTTAAGTCTTTTGGTTGTTATTAGCTATCGTTTGACGGCGTCTTTCACATCATCATCCATGTAGAATTAACATCCTGCCAGATCATTTTTTGATCTTCCAAAATCATGAAAATCGCAAGCCAACAAGTCCGAGCTGTGCTGAGGGAACTCAATCACTTCGCAGTGTGGTTCTGGATAGTTGCCATAGTGCGCTGAGCCGTGTGTGGTTCTGCATTGTGGTGTAAAACAAAATGACAATCAATTAAATGTCCGGGTTTCTTGTTATTGATGGGATATTGCAGATGAACTTGTAAGCTAGCAATTGCACATCTACACATGGAAATAGCACAGAAGCAACAGCTCTCGCGAGTCTAATAGTATGGGCATAATCTAACCAGTACTATCAAACGACGGATTTCTTCAGTTGTTCATGACTGTACGTAACTGAAATTTAAGACAATTAGAATCTCGTTTTCAGTTGGCTCTCCCTCATACTTTATATCCTTGTAGAATTCCAATCCCTGTTCCAATGACAGAATTTAATGAAAAATCCAGAAACGCTCATTTTAATGCAGATATTGAGTATGATCGCAAACATTTGTAGAATTTCGTTATGGCTTTGCAACATCTCTTACTTACATATTATATGGAAAAGTGTTTTCTTAAAACTAATTTATCACTATTACCACGTAATGTCCTTAAATTAAAAAAAAAAAAAAAGTTTTGCATTTCTTTAATTTATATAATAATAAGTGTTTGATATATTTCACTTCTGCATCTTGGAAAATGTCATAGCTGATTATTTTGATACGTCAAATAATGTTTGATTATTTATTAGCATTAGCATTAGTAGAGGCATATGATGAAAGAAAGCAAGCTTACAGCAATACAGCATCAACCAAAAAAAAAAAAAAATACTTTCCCATTTCACCCCATCGCTCCAAAAGTTTGTCCAGTTCTTCCTTGAATTTATTTAGGCTATCAACTTCCATAACACCAGATGGAAGTTTGTTCCAGCAATCAATCATCCGCTGGCTAAAGGTATTTATTATATTACAAGTTTCCTCAACAAACGGTGTAATGACAAAAGACAATTAGACCGATATATAATTTATTTTATATTGGTCTCATTCACTGTATTAGAAGATGCTAACTGCAGTCTGGAAAACAGACATCTCAGGGGTGATTTAATAAAAGTGTTTAAAAGAATATGAAAAATAGATATTTGCGCCTTGACAGATGTAACAGGAACAAGGAAGCAAAAATATAAAATTTTAGAGAGCGACAGAAGATTGGATCTCATAGAGTTACCATAGGCCAGCGTATTGGATTAAGTTGCCTCCCAAGGTAGCTGAACTAGAAACAACACGTATTTCCCGTGTTGCCGTGTCGAAGTTATTCCAGTGCTGAGAGTAAGCTGATACGGAGTACCGGTGAAATATTTTGTAACTAAATATTTTTACCGGCACGACGCTCTGGTAAAAATATTCCGGATTATGTTCACAATAAAACGCTTGGCTTACATAACTTGTTTTCTTTTATATATATTTCCATAAAAATTAGTAACGCAATTGCGAAAACATTATCGTGAGGCTATATCGACAAAACTGGTATTGTACAGGTAAGAATAAAAATCTACTTTCAACGCTTCCAGGGCCCCAAGGTCGCGGGGTGTCCTGGACCAATGCCATTACTTTCGGTCTTGGGACTCCGCGACCTTATTTTTAGGACCGCAGGCTACCTAAATCCGGATTAGGTAGAGTATCTGATAAAGTTCAAGGCGGAATTGTACAGTAGGTAGTTACTTTTTAGTTTGGGGGAAAATTGTAACTGACTTCTTTTTTTGTATCATTAGGCCTGATTAATACTACACAGAAATAAGAATAATATTAAGACTTCACTGCACTTAATATTGACATTAGTCCCAGGGGCTCAAATCTGGTGAGTATGGACTTGGCACACCCAGGGTTCTGAGCTGGATATCATCATTCTTCTCTTTTTTGGTGATTCTCTCTCTCTCTTAGGGTAACTCGGGAAACTTTTTTTGTCTGGTGCAGCATAAGCCTCAGGCTTCCTTGCACCATATAGCTAATAATAATAATAATTATTATTATTATACTCGTAGCTGTAATTTGTGGCAGGAGAGTTGTATTAAATCGGTTTACCAAGAGCGTGAACAAAGTCACAAATTAGAAATTATAATTTCAGAAACGCATGTTTCGGACCCTGATTAGACTCACACCTCAGCTTCCTGTCATATTAAGCCCTACTCTTCTCCTCCCTCCCCACACCTCCACCAACCGTTCACCAATCACTTGCACTTAGGATTTTTTTTTTAAATTAAAAACTCTGAACTATCGTCCATTTATATGATTGCGAATTATATTTCTAACATCCGTTTTAATTTTTTGAACTAGAATTAAATACTTTCATAATTCAGGCATTTAGCATGACTCATCGTTATCGACACTAAATTTGGGGAAGAGAAAAATAAATAAATAAAAATGCTAAGCGCGAGATTTACATTCCACCAATGCGTTACTTCCTGTTTTAGTACACTTGCTAAACTTGGAGCAGAACGAGACAGCGTAGAAAGATGTGCCGCCCTCTAGTGATGACAATAGAAAAAAGAAGGTGTAACATCGATTTTTACTTGCGTGGGATGCTGGACTCTTATCTGTATATGGTTAAATGTGTTAGGAAAATAAATATCGACTTATTTCTTTCAGCTTTCTTCATATCGACCTAATTTTCTGACGTGAAACTTTTGTTTATAAATGATAAAACACCCATCATAAAATATCGCATGTTTTTCAGTATTGTATTCTAAAAAAGATTACACTTAATGACACTGATTTATTAGGTTTAAAAATTACTTCGATTTTCAATTTACATTACAGTAAATTATATGCTATTATTATCTTATGTCTTATCTTTATTAGGTTAAAAAAATCTATTAAACTAAGAATTCGGAAGCATGGTTATCCCTAGTGGATTTATGCACAGCCGCATAAGACTTTAGCTGGGGAAACCCAGACAATTTCCTGTATTAATCCAAAAAATGGTTTGGAAGAACCATTTTCTGGATTAATACAGAGTAATATTGCAGCACTGAGTATTAGTAGCAAAGTCTTAATTCAAGAAAAAATAATAATTAAAAAATATATTGAACATTTGGCCGTTTCATTTGCCAGATGTATGGGCGTCACAAATTAAAATAAAAAAAGCAAGTTACCGTAACTACATTTTGTGATGTTCAAGTGTTCACAACCTTGTTTGAAGGAAAGAACAATTCCAGTAAGACTGCATTCATCTGTCAGAATTATAATATGGACTTGTGTAGTTCTTACTGTTACAAGTTTCAGAACTGGTGACTCTTTGTAACTGTGGGCTTCAATGTGATGTCTACGGTGATGTTTAATCACTACTTTTAGCAAGCCTTCCATCGAAAAGTCGTTCATTTTCCTGTTTTATTTGGAGCAAATTGTTATCTAGTTTTTTAAATGTATAGTTTTACTCATGTACCTCATGATTTGTGTATTGGTCAATAAATGTTTCCCTCCAAAAAAAAAATAATAAAATAAATAAATAAATAAATAAAAAAAAATATATATATATATATGCACACACACTGTGCTGCCACTTTATTAGGTACACCCCTGCTGTGCACACAAATGGTTTGTCCCCTTTTCCCCGGAAGAATGGGGAAAAGGAGTGATCTAACGGACTTTGAACGTGGCATGGTAGTAGGTGCAAGACGTGCTGGACAAAACATCTCTGAAACGGCAGTTCTCCTGAACTTTTCACGCACCACAGTTTCAAGGGTGTATCGAGAATGGTGCAACGAACAGAAAACATCCTCTTAACGGCACTCCTGTGGAAGAAAATCGCTTGTTGATGAGAGAGGTCAGAGGAGGATGGCTAGAATTGTGCAAGCAAACAGACGGGCCACAAGGTCGCACATCACGTCAGACTACAACCTTGGTGCGCAGAACAAATATCGCAACGGACCGCTAGTCGCACTTTGTCGCGAATGGGTTACAATAGCCGACGGCCACATTGCGTACCTTTGTTATCAATGAAGAACAAGAGAGCACGCCTCCTTTGGGCACAGAAACACCAGCACTGGACTATCGAGGATTGGAAAACAGTTGCTTAGTCTGACGAATCGAAATTTCTGGTGCATCATTAGCATTAGCATTAGCATTAGCATTAGTAGAGGCATATGATGCAAGAAAGCAAGTTTATTCAGCATCAGCCAAAAAAAAAAAAAAAAACCCTCTCCCATTTCACCCCTCCGTTCGTTCGAAATACCTGTCCAGTTGAGCTTTAAATTTGTTTAGGCTATCAACTTCAACAACAAGTGATGGAAGTCGGTTCCACCAACCAACCACCCGCTGGCCAAAGGCAAATTTCCGCACATCTATCCGACATCCGTCCTTCCTCAATTTGAATTTATGCCCTCTCAGGTGATTATTCTGAGAAAGATGAAGAATCCCATTGGCATTGAGCATGCTCAAACCATTCAAAGCCTTATACACCTCTATCAGATCACCTCGCCGGTGCCTAGTCTCCGGACTCTGTAATTTGCAAAACTTAAGCCTTTCTTCGTAAGAGCAACCCTTTGTTCCATTTACTAATCTTGTTGCCCTTCTCTGTACCCGTTCCAGCAGCTCTACATCCTTCTTGAAATGAGGCCTCCAGACCTGTATACAGTACTCAAGATGTGGCCTAACCATTGCCTTATACAAGGGAATAATCACCTCCTTATCCCTGCTAGAAAAATTCCTGTATATCATTGACAAGACACCATGAGCTACTCTTGCAGCTCGTCTGCACTGCTCAGAGAACTTCATATCTGCCTGCACAATTACCCCCAGGTCCTTTTCATTCTCCACCACTGTCAGTGTAGTACCGCAGAGTTGATACATTGCTCTGGGGTTACTGTTACCCATATGTAGTACTTCACATTTGTCAATGTTAAACTTCATTTGCCTCTTCTCTCCTCCACTTTCCTCTCAGTTATTACAAAATCATCCAGCTCACTGCCAATGTTTACTTTACCTACATCATTCTCCTTCCTGAATAACTCCTCATGCGTGAATGTAGATGCAAAATACTCGTTTAGATTGTTAGCCACCTGAGCAGGATCCTCAACTGTTGAACCATCAATATCCAGTGGACCAATCTGATTCATCCCTTTCCTTCTCGAGTTCAAGTATGTAAAGAACTCCTTTCTGTTTTTCTTTGCATCCTTTGCCAAGGATTTTTCGTAGTCTGCCTTTGCCTGCCTAATCTCCTTTGTGACTTGGTTACAGACCAATTCTCAGCCTTCCATCATGTTGATGGAAGGCTGAGAATTTAGCGAAAATAACATGAATCCATGGACCCGTCATCTGGAGACTACTGTTCAAGGTGGTGAGGGCAGTGTCATGGTGTGGGGAATGTTTTCTTAGCACACGTTGGGTCTATTGATACCCATAGATTCACGTCTGAATGCCACATCGTACCTAAACATCGTTGCTGACCAAGTGCATCCGTTCATGTCGACAATTTATCCTCAGTCAGATGGTTACTTCCAACAGGATAATGCGCCTGTGCACAAAGCCCGAATCACTATGGAATGGTTCCAGGAACATGAAAATGACTTTTCTTTGCTGCAGTGGCCCGCTCAGTCCGCGGATTTCAATCCTATTGAACATCTTTGGGATGAGCTGAAAAGGGCTGTTCGCTGCAGGCCTGCACCTCCGTCGAATCTCAAGGAACTGGTTGAATGCACACTCATGTCTTCATGGTACTCCATTCCTGCATAACGTTTTCAGCATCTTGTTCAATCCATGCCTAGACGAATTCAGGCTGTTTTGAAGGCTAAAGGAGGCGCAACACGCTACTAGGTAGATGTACCTAATAAAGTGACAGCACAGTGTATATATATATATATATATATATATATATATAAACAGTATATATAAAAAAGACCATTTAACGATATCAGGCAAGGTCACACAATTAATCCCAGGGGCTCACATCTGGTGAGTATGGGCTTGGCACACCCAGGGTTCTGAGCTGGATATCATCATTTTTCTCTTTCTTGGTTATTCCCTTCTTCTTGTTCTCTCTCAGGGTAACTCAGATTTTTTTTTTTTTTTTGCTGGTGCAGCAAAAGCCTCAGGCTTCCTTGCACCATATAGCTAATAACAATATTCTTATCGACCCTTGTCGACAAGATGGAAAAGGCTACCTATCTGATTGAACAGAAGGAAAAGGCTACCTATACAGGTGCCCACCACTGGCAACCTGCAGAAAACCCATGAGGAAAAGATTAGAAAGTATACGAACCTAAGGCAGGAGATCAAAGAGCTGTGGCATATGCAAGAAGTAACGACCGTCCCGATCATCGTGTCAACCACCGGTATGGTGCCAAAGAGGACTCCACATAGCAGCCTAGCAGTACTAGGTTTCCCAGAGAACACCTACTAGGAACTCCAGAAAGTCGCAATCCTAAAGACCTGTAGGATAGTCAAAGCATTCAACGGACCGCGCCTAGGAAAACGTGGGCTAAGCAAGTGGAAAATGACCTGAAGAGCCGACGTCTCGACCTTAACCAGGCCAGGACTGACGCGATGGATCGTAAAGCATGGAAGAACATCACAGAGAAAGTCCGAAACCCTGCGGCACCTACAGCAGCGTACTGGTTGCGTAGCCAACCGCCTCCTCCAGCCGCCAGCTAAGGACCAAAGAAGAAGAAGAAGAAAGAAGGATAGTCAAAAGAGTTGCTCGACCAACAGTAACACCAGACATAACGACCATCCTGTGTACTTGGTAGCAATACCCGTCACGGGGTGTAACCTCCAATCAGGGAGAAATAATATAAGAGCAACAATAATAATAATATACATTAAATAATAATAATTGCTTATATTTCAATGTACAGCCAAATTTTACATGAATATACTAATATAGAAAATCTTTTTGACCCGATTTGCCCATCAAAAAATCTGATAGTCCTGGCCAGGATATGTGCTAGAAAATTAGTAGATAGGTCTTTTGAAACTTTTTCGAACGAAATTACTGAAAGACGTTTTTTGTAATTAAAGCATTGCAGTCCCACTGACGTTTCGCCTTCCTCAGTTATACGCAACAGGAAAAAGTCAGAGCTCTAACTAAATAGGCACGTTTCGAATGCAGATATTTGCGTTCATGCATGCTTATAGGCAAGACGGTCGAACAAACTGGCGCCAATGTACACAATTATGTTAATATAATTAGATATTTCCCTGCGTTATAAAAAAAAAAAAAAAAAAAAAAGATGCATGGAATTATCTCAATGTCAGAGGAGAATTGTACTTTTCTAAACTATAGTAAGCAGCAAAATGTTTTTCCAAACAGACACATTAAAACAATTGCTTTATGTTTTGTATTTAAATAATCAATAAAAACAAGTGCTCAAATCTTTACTAGAATTTGCTTTTTGCAAAATTCATAGAATTTTATATTTTCTAAATAAAAATTCTCAAATGAAAGAAGAACTCCATAGCCATTTTATTGTGATAACCATTCACTGAGGATGACCTTTTCCACTTTCTAGAGCTGGGTGGGTTAAAAATATTTTTAGTATTGTCACTTGTTTTGTTTTATTTGTTGTATTAGTATTATAATGTGCCAAAATAGATGGCCTTCGCCCATTTTGTGATGATATGCAAATTAAACTGATTCTGTTAATGTCATAAGATCCATGGGGGAAAATTCGATGGTGTTTGCCGTTAGCCATGTATATTTGTCACTCTGCTTTATAACTGCAGAAAAACTGTCATCTTATCTGCAGTAATCACGTTATAAAATATCCTGCGAATTTTAAAAATTCTATATCAAAAATGCGCCTTTCATTTAGTATGAGTATTAGCAATGGCCATTTGGTGAAAGGAAGCCTATGGCTCATGCTGCACCAGCCACAAAAAAAAAATAATAATAAAATAATAATAATAATAATAAATAAATAACAATAATAATAAAATAACAAAAAATTAATAAAATAAAATGATAAGAATAAAATAATAATAATAAGAAGAAAAAAATTTAAAATAAATAATAAGAGAAAAGGAAATGGACAAACTAAGCGTTTCCCTCCATCCATAGGTAATTATCCAACTGACCTTTGCATTTCCCTAAACTGTCAGCCTCTACCACCCATGTAGGTAACTTATTCCAGTAATTTATAACTCCCTGGCTAAAATAAAATTTCCTGCAATCCAGTCTAAACATCTTCCCCCGTAACTTGAAATTATGGCCCCTAGTTCTAGTATCATTTATAACCGTGAAACTTTGGTCCTCATTCATTTTAGTTATGCCTCTCAGAGCCTTAAACACCTCAATCAAGTCTCCTGTAAGGTGCCTATTTTCCAAGCTCTGCAACCCACATATTAGAAGGTTTTCCTCATATGGCCCTTTTGCTGATCTCAACAGGCGAGTTACCCGTTTCTGGACCCATTCAAGAAGTACAATGTCTTTCTTTAGGTGCAGTCTCCATACGTGAACACAGTATTCCAAGAGTGGTCTAACAATAGCCTTATACAATGGAATTATGACGTCCTTATCTCTACTAGCAATTATTCGATACATCATCGATAGGACACCACGGGCCTTCCTTGCAACCTGTTTACTATGCTCAGAGAATTTCATGTCTGACCGTATCGTAACACCCAAGTCCCTTTCCTCCACTACCGGCTTCAGTCCAACTCCACCAAGTGTATAAGTTATTTTGGGGTTACTGTTCCCCAGGTGCAATACCTTACACTTTGATCGATTAAAGCATAGCTGCCATTTTTCTGACCATCCCTGAAGTCATCCCCTATCTCCGGGTGGCACCACGTTTCCGTAAGCCCTTATTATGTCAGCTTTACTTGTCCTAACGAGCAGTTCGAATTCACTCATTTTATTGACGACACCTTTGACATTACTGTACAAACAATTAAGACTTAGTGTTTTTGTATAGGTAACTACCCGACACACCCCTTAAAGTTATTTAAGCTCACTTCCCTGATATTAGCTGCCCGCTCATTTGAAACATTACTGCCCTCAGAACATCTTGCTAATATGTTCTGTTGTGGTAACAAACAAGAATTCTTGTGGTATGTGCAAGCGTTAATTTGACCATTATTATCAGATAAACGCGTATCTATATTACCCTTGTCCCCCCAAACTAGCAGTTTCCCCGAACCTTTAATGTATCCTCAATAATATTGGCAAAAACTCTTGCACTTGTTTAAATGTATCCCGTCTCTACAAAACAGATTCCTTCTACCTACAAGTGCAGGTCAAGCTGATAGAAGTTTTCCACCAAAATTTTCATAATTTTTATTAAATTATTTAATAATTAAATTAATTTTAAACAATGGTTTTATAAAAATTAATATGATAAATATTTTAAATTTAAATTATATTATTTTAATTATTTAAGAATTATAGTATTAATCCTGCCTGTATTTGTTTTAAATTTCTTTTAAGTGGTACATTAACAAAAAAGGATGTATGCGTGTGTAGTTTTCATAAAAGTTTTCATTTGTCTCCCAGTCGTAGATAAGAATCAATCTAGTTGATTTAAAATTTTTGTCTCCCATGCTGAATTTCCTTATCAATAACTCCAGTCAATAAGAATCAGGTTGATAGCTCACATAAAAACGCACTCGCTTACCTTTATAATTAAATTATGAAATAAAATAATTATTAAATTATTATCCAAAAGTCTCTAATTTTTATATAACTACAGGCTTCTGAAGTAATTGATTTAGGTAATCGCATGAAAAGACTGCCAGAACTCTTCTTCTTTGTGGTATAAGAAAGTCAGATGGTTCTGAAATTTGAAATTAGAGAATAGAAGAATTTACAACAGCACAACGTGTGTTTAAGGATTATGAGAATTTACTACTAGGAGAATTCTCTTTACCCCATTAGGGGAATTAACAATCGCCGAACCCTCGATACAGGAAACTTCTAAAATTCTTCATAAGTAAAGCGCATGACAGCAGAAAAATCAGAAAATGAAAAGCATGAAACGGAGCAAGTACATAGGGGTGCTCTTTAACTCTCGAATGATAGCTACACGTCTCAAAAACTGTACTGAGGAGCAAATGCTTTACAGCAGATAAACTTAAAAGAGATTTTCACATATTATATTCATAATATAATGTAAGATGACATCAAATAAGACAGATCCAGAATGTTACTACTAGTAAAATTTGATCTTTATTTGTTACTTGCCCCCGTTTGAGTACCTCCCACCGCCAGTGCGTCCAAGATGTTTTGAAATACTTAGGAAAAATTGTTAGTTACTAATTTAACAGATATTTATTTAAAGTATACCCAGTATAAAATAAAATAAAATAAAATATTTCCAGAAGCTTTCGGAACTCGTGTCCCTTTCTCAACTGACAGAATTTTTGAATACATTACAAGCAAAGTGTGGCACGTTACTCATTCGTCATTGTTGTAGCACGGACGTGTACTGCCTTGCGCCAGTGATCATCCATCAATAAAACGGTTGTCTCCAGGATTGGATGTATACGCATGCCTTTCTGGCGATTTAATGCCTTAGGGTTGTTCATTATGTTTAGTGACTCTAGCCATAGGCGGTGGCGAAAGTGTCGCGTGTGGTCCACTATCTCAAAGTCGCGCTTGGGGTCAAGATCGTGGTTGGTAGCCCAAAAATGTTCTGCAAGCGCGGACTGGTCAGTTTCGGCAAGCCGGATTGCTCTGTCGTGTTCCGTGAGGCGATCCTGGAGACGTCTCGATGTCTCACCTACGTAGCAACTGTTACAGGCCCTACAGGTGATACGGTACACTACATTGCTGCGTAAGACAGGTGTGACAGGGGTCTTCACACTGGAGACAAGTGAACGTAGGTTCCTACCTGGTAATTGTACACATTTTATGTTGTAACTTCTCAGGATCTTCGAGATACGTCCTGACACTCCTGGATAGTACGGAATGTAGGCGGATGATATGCCGACTTGCTTCGGAGGTCTTGGGTTGGAAGTAAGTTCTTGTGCCTGTAACAAGCATCTGTTTAGTACATGGGATGGATAACCGCATCTGGTTAAGTCCGCCTTCACACGGGAGATCTCGTTACGTCTAATTGTGTCGGTGCTGGAATGGCTCCAGGCCCTGGAGAACAGGGTGCGGGCAGTGCTATTGAGATGGCTTGGAGCGTGGCCGGACCCGTAGTTGGTGAATTGACCGCACCACATGGGTTTGCGGTATACTGAGGTCTCTAGATGTGGGCCTACGCGATGCACTAGCACGTCCAGAAACGGGAGCGAACCGTCCACCTCTGATTCTACGGTAAACTTGATGAAATTGGATAGAGAGTTGAGGTATTCTAGTAGTACCGTTTCAGAACCACGTGGTATTATGGTAAAAATATCGTCGACATATCTACACCACGTTGTAATAGGTGTAGGTGGGTTCTGGTGTATCTGCTTCTCCAGATCTTCCATGGCGATGTTAGCTACTACGGAACTGACAGGGGCACCCATAGCAGTGCCATGTACTTGTTTGTAGAGTGAGTCTTCAAAGGTGAAGATGCTGCTAGAGAGGCATAGGTTGAGGGCGGTACAGATGTCATCAGTGGATAGTGACGTCCTGGATTGGAGGCTTAAGTCGCTCTCAAGGAGCCTTCTGGCGCAGTGCACGGCCTGTTGGACGGGAATCGAGGTGAATAAAGAAACCACGTCAAATGATGCCATGACAGAGTTATCAGGGATTGAAATGTCCTTAATGGTGTTAATGAATTCACTGCTGTTTTTAACGGTGTGAGATGTATTACCTATAAGAGGCGAGAGGAGGCTCGCGATGTGTTTGGACAGTTCATACGTTGGGGCACTGCAGCAAGACACTATAGGTCTGAGAGGAATACCCGGTTTATGGATCTTTGGTAATCCGTAGAATTGTGGTAGTTGGCAGCCAGTAGCACGCAGAAGATGGTGAGTCGCGGTCGGGATCTTCTTATCTTTAAGCCATGCGTGGACAAGTTTATTAACATTTGCTTCCAGACGTTTCAAGACTTTAACGGGAGGATCAGGTAGAGGTTCATATACGTTAGGATCGAGTAATAGGGCCAAGGCTTTCTCTCGGTAGGCTGATCGGTCCAGCACAACAGTCCGGCGCCCTTTATCCGCAGGAAGTACAACGATGGAGTTGTCTTTTCTTATAGATGACAGGGCGGCACGTTGGCGGTGGTTGAGGTTTGAGCACGTTTTTCGAGTGTTGCGGAGGACTGCGGCAGTCTTGAATCGGATCTCGTTGGCAGTTTCTTCGGGAAGGTTGGTAATACTGGCTTCTATGCCCATAGCGAGCTGTGTGATGGGAGGTTTCGATGGTATAACGGCGAATTTCATACCGTTTGATAAAACACTCAGCTGCTCGTTGGACAGTTGTTTGTTACTTAGATTCAAGACGAAAGAAGTCGTGTCGTCTGAACGAGTGTTCGTCTTTAAGGAGTTAGTTTCTATGCTCAAGTTTATGAACTTGCGCTGTTGGCGTAAACGGTAGGTATCCGAGGTCTGACTAGCCCGATGGCAGATGGTATGTATAAGGTTTGTAAATACAATAGGCGAGACCTTACCTTGTATATGTTGTAACAGTCTGGACTTGTTGTAGTCAGCGTTCTTGATTTCACGGTGGAGATGGGATATCCATAAATTTAACGTGCGTAGGCTGAAGTTAAAGCAGGCACGATCCATATGAGAGTTGTGGAACGGGGCTTTGTATCGGAACCCTTTAGGTATAATTCGATTGCTTTTGCATCTGTGGGCGAAGCGTAAATGTTGCCTGTAGCGAGCTATTGAGAGGAAGCACTTTTGCAACTGTGCACAATCGTTGTAGGTATTATGGCCATAAAGTGATCGAATAGTGACAAATGGGCCTTGAGTACTGGGGTCCATAGTTTAACAGATATTTATTTAAAGTATACCCAGTATAAAATAAAATAAAATAAAATATTTCCAGAAGCTTTCGGAACTCGTGTCCCTTTCTCAACTGACAGAATTTTTGAATACATTACAAGCAAAGTGTGGCACGTTACTCATTCGTCATTGTTGTAGCACGGACGTGTGCTGCCTTGCGCCAGTGATCATCCATCAATAAAACGGTTGTCTCCAGGATTGGATGTATACGCATGCCTTTCTGGCGATTTAATGCCTTAAGGTTGTTCATTATGTTTAGTGACTCTAGCCATAGGCGGTGGCGAAAGTGTCGCGTGTGGTCCACTATCTCAAAGTCGCGCTTGGGGTCAAGATCGTGGTTGGTAGCCCAAAAATGTTCTGCAAGCGCGGACTGGTCAGTTTCGGCAAGCCGGATTGCTCTGTCGTGTTCCGTGAGGCGATCCTGGAGACGTCTCGATGTCTCACCTACGTAGCAACTGTTACAGGCCCTACAGGTGATACGGTACACTACATTGCTGCGTAAGACAGGTGTGACAGGGGTCTTCACACTGGAGACAAGTGAACGTAGGTTCCTACCTGGTAATTGTACACATTTTATGTTGTAACTTCTCAGGATCTTCGAGATACGTCCTGACACTCCTGGATAGTACGGAATGTAGGCGGATGATATGCCGACTTGCTTCGGAGGTCTTGGGTTGGAAGTAAGTTCTTGTGCCTGTAACAAGCATCTGTTTAGTACATGGGATGGATAACCGCATCTGGTTAAGTCCGCCTTCACACGGGAGATCTCGTTACGTCTAATTGTGTCGGTGCTGGAATGGCTCCAGGCCCTGGAGAACAGGGTGCGGGCAGTGCTATTGAGATGGCTTGGAGCGTGGCCGGACCCGTAGTTGGTGAATTGACCGCACCACATGGGTTTGCGGTATACTGAGGTCTCTAGATGTGGGCCTACGCGATGCACTAGCACGTCCAGAAACGGGAGCGAACCGTCCACCTCTGATTCTACGGTAAACTTGATGAAATTGGATAGAGAGTTGAGGTATTCTAGTAGTACCGTTTCAGAACCACGTGGTATTATGGTAAAAATATCGTCGACATATCTACACCACGTTGTAATAGGTGTAGGTGGGTTCTGGTGTATCTGCTTCTCCAGATCTTCCATGGCGATGTTAGCTACTACGGAACTGACAGGGGCACCCATAGCAGTGCCATGTACTTGTTTGTAGAGTGAGTCTTCAAAGGTGAAGATGCTGCTAGAGAGGCATAGGTTGAGGGCGGTACAGATGTCATCAGTGGATAGTGACGTCCTGGATTGGAGGCTTAAGTCGCTCTCAAGGAGCCTTCTGGCGCAGTGCACGGCCTGTTGGACGGGAATCGAGGTGAATAAAGAAACCACGTCAAATGATGCCATGACAGAGTTATCAGGGATTGAAATGTCCTTAATGGTGTTAATGAATTCACTGCTGTTTTTAACGGTGTGAGATGTATTACCTATAAGAGGCGAGAGGAGGCTCGCGATGTGTTTGGACAGTTCATACGTTGGGGCACTGCAGCAAGACACTATAGGTCTGAGAGGAATACCCGGTTTATGGATCTTTGGTAATCCGTAGAATTGTGGTAGTTGGCAGCCAGTAGCACGCAGAAGATGGTGAGTCGCGGTCGGGATCTTCTTATCTTTAAGCCATGCGTGGACAAGTTTATTAACATTTGCTTCCAGACGTTTCAAGACTTTAACGGGAGGATCAGGTAGAGGTTCATATACGTTAGGATCGAGTAATAGGGCCAAGGCTTTCTCTCGGTAGGCTGATCGGTCCAGCACAACAGTCCGGCGCCCTTTATCCGCAGGAAGTACAACGATGGAGTTGTCTTTTCTTATAGATGACAGGGCGGCACGTTGGCGGTGGTTGAGGTTTGAGCACGTTTTTCGAGTGTTGCGGAGGACTGCGGCAGTCTTGAATCGGATCTCGTTGGCAGTTTCTTCGGGAAGGTTGGTAATACTGGCTTCTATGCCCATAGCGAGCTGTGTGATGGGAGGTTTCGATGGTATAACGGCGAATTTCATACCGTTTGATAAAACACTCAGCTGCTCGTTGGACAGTTGTTTGTTACTTAGATTCAAGACGAAAGAAGTCGTGTCGTCTGAACGAGTGTTCGTCTTTAAGGAGTTAGTTTCTATGCTCAAGTTTATGAACTTGCGCTGTTGGCGTAAACGGTAGGTATCCGAGGTCTGACTAGCCCGATGGCAGATGGTATGTATAAGGTTTGTAAATACAATAGGCGAGACCTTACCTTGTATATGTTGTAACAGTCTGGACTTGTTGTAGTCAGCGTTCCTGATTTCACGGTGGAGATGGGATATCCATAAATTTAACGTGCGTAGGCTGAAGTTAAAGCAGGCACGATCCATATGAGAGTTGTGGAACGGGGCTTTGTATCGGAACCCTTTAGGTATAATTCGATTGCTTTTGCATCTGTGGGCGAAGCGTAAATGTTGCCTGTAGCGAGCTATTGAGAGGAAGCACTTTTGCAACTGTGCACAATCGTTGTAGGTATTATGGCCATAAAGTGATCGAATAGTGACAAATGGGCCTGGAGTACTGGGGTCCATAGTTTAACAGATATTTATTTAAAGTATACCCAGTATAAAATATAATAAAATAAAATATTTCCAGAAGCTTTCGGAACTCGTGTCCCTTTCTCAACTGACAGAATTTTTGAATACATTACAAGCAAAGTGTGGCACGTTACTCATTCGTCATTGTTGTAGCACGGACGTGTGCTGCCTTGCGCCAGTGATCATCCATCAATAAAACGGTTGTCTCCAGGATTGGATGTATACGCATGCCTTTCTGGCGATTTAATGCCTTAAGGTTGTTCATTATGTTTAGTGACTCTAGCCATAGGCGGTGGCGAAAGTGTCGCGTGTGGTCCACTATCTCAAAGTCGCGCTTGGGGTCAAGATCGTGGTTGGTAGCCCAAAAATGTTCTGCAAGCGCGGACTGGTCAGTTTCGGCAAGCCGGATTGCTCTGTCGTGTTCCGTGAGGCGATCCTGGAGACGTCTCGATGTCTCACCTACGTAGCAACTGTTACAGGCCCTACAGGTGATACGGTACACTACATTGCTGCGTAAGACAGGTGTGACAGGGGTCTTCACACTGGAGACAAGTGAACGTAGGTTCCTACCTGGTAATTGTACACATTTTATGTTGTAACTTCTCAGGATCTTCGAGATACGTCCTGACACTCCTGGATAGTACGGAATGTAGGCGGATGATATGCCGACTTGCTTCGGAGGTCTTGGGTTGGAAGTAAGTTCTTGTGCCTGTAACAAGCATCTGTTTAGTACATGGGATGGATAACCGCATCTGGTTAAGTCCGCCTTCACACGGGAGATCTCGTTACGTCTAATTGTGTCGGTGCTGGAATGGCTCCAGGCCCTGGAGAACAGGGTGCGGGCAGTGCTATTGAGATGGCTTGGAGCGTGGCCGGACCCGTAGTTGGTGAATTGACCGCACCACATGGGTTTGCGGTATACTGAGGTCTCTAGATGTGGGCCTACGCGATGCACTAGCACGTCCAGAAACGGGAGCGAACCGTCCACCTCTGATTCTACGGTAAACTTGATGAAATTGGATAGAGAGTTGAGGTATTCTAGTAGTACCGTTTCAGAACCACGTGGTATTATGGTAAAAATATCGTCGACATATCTACACCACGTTGTAATAGGTGTAGGTGGGTTCTGGTGTATCTGCTTCTCCAGATCTTCCATGGCGATGTTAGCTACTACGGAACTGACAGGGGCACCCATAGCAGTGCCATGTACTTGTTTGTAGAGTGAGTCTTCAAAGGTGAAGATGCTGCTAGAGAGGCATAGGTTGAGGGCGGTACAGATGTCATCAGTGGATAGTGACGTCCTGGATTGGAGGCTTAAGTCGCTCTCAAGGAGCCTTCTGGCGCAGTGCACGGCCTGTTGGACGGGAATCGAGGTGAATAAAGAAACCACGTCAAATGATGCCATGACAGAGTTATCAGGGATTGAAATGTCCTTAATGGTGTTAATGAATTCACTGCTGTTTTTAACGGTGTGAGATGTATTACCTATAAGAGGCGAGAGGAGGCTCGCGATGTGTTTGGACAGTTCATACGTTGGGGCACTGCAGCAAGACACTATAGGTCTGAGAGGAATACCCGGTTTATGGATCTTTGGTAATCCGTAGAATTGTGGTAGTTGGCAGCCAGTAGCACGCAGAAGATGGTGAGTCGCGGTCGGGATCTTCTTATCTTTAAGCCATGCGTGGACAAGTTTATTAACATTTGCTTCCAGACGTTTCAAGACTTTAACGGGAGGATCAGGTAGAGGTTCATATACGTTAGGATCGAGTAATAGGGCCAAGGCTTTCTCTCGGTAGGCTGATCGGTCCAGCACAACAGTCCGGCGCCCTTTATCCGCAGGAAGTACAACGATGGAGTTGTCTTTTCTTATAGATGACAGGGCGGCACGTTGGCGGTGGTTGAGGTTTGAGCACGTTTTTCGAGTGTTGCGGAGGACTGCGGCAGTCTTGAATCGGATCTCGTTGGCAGTTTCTTCGGGAAGGTTGGTAATACTGGCTTCTATGCCCATAGCGAGCTGTGTGATGGGAGGTTTCGATGGTATAACGGCGAATTTCATACCGTTTGATAAAACACTCAGCTGCTCGTTGGACAGTTGTTTGTTACTTAGATTCAAGACGAAAGAAGTCGTGTCGTCTGAACGAGTGTTCGTCTTTAAGGAGTTAGTTTCTATGCTCAAGTTTATGAACTTGCGCTGTTGGCGTAAACGGTAGGTATCCGAGGTCTGACTAGCCCGATGGCAGATGGTATGTATAAGGTTTGTAAATACAATAGGCGAGACCTTACCTTGTATATGTTGTAACAGTCTGGACTTGTTGTAGTCAGCGTTCCTGATTTCACGGTGGAGATGGGATATCCATAAATTTAACGTGCGTAGGCTGAAGTTAAAGCAGGCACGATCCATATGAGAGTTGTGGAACGGGGCTTTGTATCGGAACCCTTTAGGTATAATTCGATTGCTTTTGCATCTGTGGGCGAAGCGTAAATGTTGCCTGTAGCGAGCTATTGAGAGGAAGCACTTTTGCAACTGTGCACAATCGTTGTAGGTATTATGGCCATAAAGTGATCGAATAGTGACAAATGGGCCTGGAGTACTGGGGTCCATAGTTTAACAGATATTTATTTAAAGTATACCCAGTATAAAATATAATAAAATAAAATATTTCCAGAAGCTTTCGGAACTCGTGTCCCTTTCTCAACTGACAGAATTTTTGAATACATTACAAGCAAAGTGTGGCACGTTACTCATTCGTCATTGTTGTAGCACGGACGTGTGCTGCCTTGCGCCAGTGATCATCCATCAATAAAACGGTTGTCTCCAGGATTGGATGTATACGCATGCCTTTCTGGCGATTTAATGCCTTAAGGTTGTTCATTATGTTTAGTGACTCTAGCCATAGGCGGTGGCGAAAGTGTCGCGTGTGGTCCACTATCTCAAAGTCGCGCTTGGGGTCAAGATCGTGGTTGGTAGCCCAAAAATGTTCTGCAAGCGCGGACTGGTCAGTTTCGGCAAGCCGGATTGCTCTGTCGTGTTCCGTGAGGCGATCCTGGAGACGTCTCGATGTCTCACCTACGTAGCAACTGTTACAGGCCCTACAGGTGATACGGTACACTACATTGCTGCGTAAGACAGGTGTGACAGGGGTCTTCACACTTGAGACAAGTTAACGTAGGTTCCTACCTGGTAATTGTACACATTTTATGTTGTAACTTCTCAGGATCTTCGAGATACGTCCTGACACTCCTGGATAGTACGGAATGTAGGCGGATGATATGCCGACTTGCTTCGGAGGTCTTGGGTTGGAAGTAAGTTCTTGTGCCTGTAACAAGCATCTGTTTAGTACATGGGATGGATAACCGCATCTGGTTAAGTCCGCCTTCACACGGGAGATCTCGTTACGTCTAATTGTGTCGGTGCTGGAATGGCTCCAGGCCCTGGAGAACAGGGTGCGGGCAGTGCTATTGAGATGGCTTGGAGCGTGGCCGGACCCGTAGTTGGTGAATTGACCGCACCACATGGGTTTGCGGTATACTGAGGTCTCTAGATGTGGGCCTACGCGATGCACTAGCACGTCCAGAAACGGGAGCGAACCGTCCACCTCTGATTCTACGGTAAACTTGATGAAATTGGATAGAGAGTTGAGGTATTCTAGTAGTACCGTTTCAGAACCACGTGGTATTATGGTAAAAATATCGTCGACATATCTACACCACGTTGTAATAGGTGTAGGTGGGTTCTGGTGTATCTGCTTCTCCAGATCTTCCATGGCGATGTTAGCTACTACGGAACTGACAGGGGCACCCATAGCAGTGCCATGTACTTGTTTGTAGAGTGAGTCTTCAAAGGTGAAGATGCTGCTAGAGAGGCATAGGTTGAGGGCGGTACAGATGTCATCAGTGGATAGTGGATAGTGTCTGGAAGCAAATGTTAATAAACTTGTCCACGCATGGCTTAAAGATAAGAAGATCCCGACCGCGACTCACCATCTTCTGCGTGCTACTGGCTGCCAACTACCACAATTCTACGGATTACCAAAGATCCATAAACCGGGTATTCCTCTCAGACCTATAGTGTCTTGCTGCAGTGCCCCAACGTATGAACTGTCCAAACACATCGCGAGCCTCCTCTCGCCTCTTATAGGTAATACATCTCACACCGTTAAAAACAGCAGTGAATTCATTAACACCATTAAGGACATTTCAATCCCTGATAACTCTGTCATGGCATCATTTGACGTGGTTTCTTTATTCACCTCGATTCCCGTCCAACAGGCCGTGCACTGCGCCAGAAGGCTCCTTGAGAGCGACTTAAGCCTCCAATCCAGGACGTCACTATCCACTGATGACATCTGTACCGCCCTCAACCTATGCCTCTCTAGCAGCATCTTCACCTTTGAAGACTCACTCTACAAACAAGTACATGGCACTGCTATGGGTGCCCCTGTCAGTTCCGTAGTAGCTAACATCGCCATGGAAGATCTGGAGAAGCAGATACACCAGAACCCACCTACACCTATTACAACGTGGTGTAGATATGTCGACGATATTTTTACCATAATACCACGTGGTTCTGAAACGGTACTACTAGAATACCTCAACTCTCTATCCAATTTCATCAAGTTTACCGTAGAATCAGAGGTGGACGGTTCGCTCCCGTTTCTGGACGTGCTAGTGCATCGCGTAGGCCCACATCTAGAGACCTCAGTATACCGCAAACCCATGTGGTGCGGTCAATTCACCAACTACGGGTCCGGCCACGCTCCAAGCCATCTCAATAGCACTGCCCGCACCCTGTTCTCCAGGGCCTGGAGCCATTCCAGCACCGACACAATTAGACGTAACGAGATCTCCCGTGTGAAGGCGGACTTAACCAGATGCGGTTATCCATCCCATGTACTAAACAGATGCTTGTTACAGGCACAAGAACTTACTTCCAACCCAAGACCTCCGAAGCAAGTCGGCATATCATCCGCCTACATTCCGTACTATCCAGGAGTGTCAGGACGTATCTCGAAGATCCTGAGAAGTTACAACATAAAATGTGTACAATTACCAGGTAGGAACCTACGTTCACTTGTCTCCAGTGTGAAGACCCCTGTCACACCTGTCTTACGCAGCAATGTAGTGTACCGTATCACCTGTAGGGCCTGTAACAGTTGCTACGTAGGTGAGACATCGAGACGTCTCCAGGATCGCCTCACGGAACACGACAGAGCAATCCGGCTTGCCGAAACTGACCAGTCCGCGCTTGCAGAACATTTTTGGGCTACCAACCACGATCTTGACCCCAAGCGCGACTTTGAGATAGTGGACCACACGCGACACTTTCGCCACCGCCTATGGCTAGAGTCACTAAACATAATGAACAACCCTAAGGCATTAAATCGCCAGAAAGGCATGCGTATACATCCAATCCTGGAGACAACCGTTTTATTGATGGATGATCACTGGCGCAAGGCAGCACACGTCCGTGCTACAACAATGACGAATGAGTAACGTGCCACACTTTGCTTGTAATGTATTCAAAAATTCTGTCAGTTGAGAAAGGGACACGAGTTCCGAAAGCTTCTGGAAATATTTTATTTTATTTTATTTTATACTGGGTATACTTTAAATAAATATCTGTTAAACTATGGACCCCAGTACTCCAGGCCCATTTGTCACTTGTTACTAATTATTACAAAAAAAAAAAAGGTTTGAAAGGCCCGTTTTATTTGTTTCATCGTGAAGAATGCAGATAATCTTTTTTTTTTATATAAAGCCCAAACACGAAAGGTATTAGAACCTATAATACTTAGTACAGTGCATGAGTTGAAGGTTGAGATGAAATAAGATACTTATTGACATTAGACTTAAATTCCTGCAGATTGTAATATTCAGGAAATGTGTGAAATGAGGTTGTTCCAGAAAACGGAACTTGAAGGAATACACGAGGAAGAAGAAAAGTTGGTTCTTTGAGTTTTAAGTTGGACAATAAAAGGATGCCGACTGTTTACAGCATGTGTTCGGAAGAGAGAGAGAGAGAGAGAGGAGGAGGAGGAGGAGGAATTATAGAAGCCAACTCATTAGAACAGTACCCATGAAAGTATGTATAGAAAAGGCATGCAGCAGAAACAGAACGTCTATGAGACATAGAGTGGAGAGACTTTGTAAGAGATGCATCATTAATTAACCAAACTTAGTAGCTGGTCAGGAGAAAAGTAACGCCGAGAGCGAAAAAGAAACCCCAGATTTTTAGATGCAGAGGAAGGAATATTTATGATAATACTTATGCATGCCAAGAGAGATTAGAAGTCAGGGTAATCCCTCATAGAGAAATGTGATCTTGTCTAGAAATCTGAGCGTTGTCTAAGATAAGCATAGGAGTATAAAAATCCTTTTTGCAAGATATAAACCAGGACCGAGTTTTAAAAGTATTGAAATTAACAAAGTTATCTTTGCCCCACTGGAGGTTTACCTGGAAATCAACATTTAAGGACTTGGTAATGGATATTCAAGAAGTTGAAGCTGTTTGTGCAGGGCAAGGTGGATTTCAAAACTATGGATAGATTTCCAGTTAACGGGAGAAAGTACAAGGGGTAAAGAGGGAGTAGAAAGAATTGAACCTTGGGGAACACCAGCATTAGTGGAGAAGTTAATTAATAAATTTCAATTTTCTATTTATACTCCAGGACGACCAAATGGTCAGAGGAGTTCACAAGATAGACAGAATACAAGAAACAGCACCGTATTTAGCAGTCACTGGCTTGAACCCCGGTCACTCAAGGCTACGGCGGCCTTAGAGGACAGCCGTCTACCATCACCTGCAGTGAGCGGTCAGAGAGAAAACTAGGTCTTGGCAATCAGTAAGATGGAAACTTGTTTAGGAGACCTTTATGCCAAACAACATAAAGCCTTTGAAATGTAACGAACAACTGCTTGAGTTTTATCACACTTTTCCATTGAATTTGTCCATAGATGGGAAATATTAACCAGTATATCATCAGTGGATCGATACTGGTAGAATCCACACTGGCGAAAAGCAATATATGAAACAGAGCAACTGCATAGGGGTACTATTTAACTCTCGAATAGTAGCCACACTTCTCAAAAACTTAAAGTATGTAGAAACCTTCCATCTTAATCGGATGGAAGGTTTCTAGATACTTCGAGGCTTGATGGTTAATGGATTTCGCCATTACTTTAGGAAGAATAGAAGTGCAGTAGGATGATAACTGTATAGGATGGATTTGTCATCGTTTTTAGGAAATGGCTGGATATAAGCAAATTTCCAAGCAAAAGAAAAATCACCAGTGGAATAAGAAAGTGAAAAAAAAGGCGACATAGAACAGTAGTAAGCTCAGAAGAACAGGTTTTGAGAACAAGTGAAGAAATACCATCAGGACCTGGCGCTTTCTTGGGATCAAGATTGTAAAAAATCTTCGAATCAAATAAATTATAACATGAAGAATGTATAATGTAAATTAAATTTTATTTGTGTCATCGTGAAAAATGTGCTGTAATATAAATTTCTTATAAGCAGTTTTCTTCTTTTTTTTCTGATTTTGTGTGTGCTATAGATGGGTTTTTTAATCATTTTATCCATGTAACACAATTGCAGAATAAAGAGGGTTCCGAGTCGTCAAACATTCCCGGGAAAATGACGAATTAAATTCTTGGCTACAATTTTACTTGATATAGCTGGAGACTCGCATCATTTCATTTTATTTCTTTCAAAAAACATACGAATTATAAAAGCTTACATAACAACAGAAAAACTTAAGTAATCGGAATGAAAAGTCTTTGACGTATTCCTTCGATTGTCAAATATCAACACAGATTGCTTGAAAAATAAATTCAAATACAAATTTCTAATTAGGGAAAACAAACCGACATGAAAGCAGCATAATGCATCTGTGTCTGGTTACATCACACGTTAGCTAAGTCAGTTCTCTTATGTGGAAGTGAAAATTGGGTCATAAAATGAAAACATTAACTAAAAATAGCTGCTAGTGAAATGGGCTTTCTACTGAATACACTAAATAGCTTAGGAATGTTAAGAGTATTTCATGGAAATCTGCTCGGTGTTGAGTGACAGAATTAGGCGGGTCAATTACTTAAAGGATAAGGCAATTATGCTTAACAGAGTGTTGAGATATAGTACGTAGGAGAATGTGTCAAATCAGTAAGGTTAAATATTTGAGAAAGCACACAACAAAAAGTGCCTATCTGGCGGAACTTAATTGTTTTTTAAGGCATTCCAGTGGCGTCATCCCATTTTTAAAACCACACTCACTTCGATTATTCTTTTACAGGCAATAAAGTATAACAGCAACAGCGTTTTTCAACAACCGATTCTAGCAAATCGACTGAGTATTACCATTGGGCGAATCACTGTAGAGAAAGAGAAATTACAATTAAACTAAGCATTGAAGACTAAATTATCTACATATTGTATTATATAATATTAAAAGAACTAACCTCATTTACTAATGAAGTTGTTTCTATCGTGGTAGGAGCTCAAAGCAAGTTCGATAAGGCAACCTAGGGAGAATTTGCAAAATCTGGAAATAAATAAACAGAAACATGTAAAATGTGAAGTTTATTAAAATATTAAAAAAAAGTTAAAGCCGCAGCTTAATAATAATATAAAATATTTATATTTCCAACTCGATGAGATTGTCGACTGAATTCCATAAATACATGCACGTTGTACAGTTGCCATCTGGCGGGCAGCTGTTGAACTCGAAGAAACCGCGGCGATGCTCGAAGTTAACCTCCTTGGATTACCCAACTCGAATATTAAAATTACAAATACTTTTTTCAGACACAAAAATATCCATAAATTCGCATGGAAAGCAAGAAACACAAAGTCTATAATAGATTATATTATCATTAATGAAAATTTAAATGACAAAATTAGCGACACTAGAGTATTCAGAGGCAGTGAAATTGACAGTGATCACTATCTAGTAGAAAGCACTTTCAAAATAAAAAGAAATTATCTTAATAAAAAGAAGAAAATACCAACAAAAACTACTAAGAAATTAAAAATACATTTGTTGGAAGATGAAAGCACTAAATTCCTGTATGAAAGTCGATTGAAAGATAAACTCAAATCAGATGAAAGTGATAATGTTGAGGAAATCTGGTCAAACATGAAAAAATCAATTCTGGGAGCTGCTGAAGAAAGTCTTGGATATAAACCTATAAAAAATAAAAACTGGCTAAGAACTTGGAATGAAGAATTGAACAAGCAATGAGAAAAAAAAAGACCTATAAACTGTTCCTACAAACTAAAGACCTACATCTACACATAAAATATAAAAAGCTTAGAGCAAAAGTCAGAAAACTAACCAGAAGAATCCGACGAGATGACTGGGATAAATTTGTTAAATCTTTAGAACGTGATTTCACGGGCCCACAGAGAAGAGGTTTTAAAAATTTTTAAGAAATTACAACTAGACACAAATGATTAAATAAAAACCAACTCCATCTCCCAAGCAGAATGGAAGCAATACTATTCCAAACTATGGTATAACCCAGGCACTAGAGAATTGGAAGATGAATCTGTGATAACCAAAGATGAAGAAAATATAACAATGGAAGAACTAGAGTTAATATTACAAAAATCAAAAAAACCGAAAAAGCCCAGGCATAGACAATTTGAATGTAGAACTATTTAAATATGGGGGCACCTTACTAAAAACCGCACTACTAAAATTATTTAACATCATATGGCATAAGCAACAGATACCCAAAGATTGGGAAACAGGAACAGTAATCAATTTACACAAAAAAGGCTCCAGAAATAACCCAACAACTACAGAGGGATAACACTGCTGTCAACTGCTGCAAAGCTATACTCTAATATACTAAAGAATAAACTTAATAAATAGTGAACAATTCTTAGAAGAAGAACAATGTGGGTTCAGAAAAGGGAGAAGCACAATAGATGCCACTTTCTCACTACAGCAAATTTTGGAGAAAAGAAGAGAATTCAATCTACCAACATTTCTGCAAGTATATGACAATGTAAAAAGGGAAAAACTTTGGCAGATTCTACTTGAAGAAAATATCCCAACCCAACTCCGGAAAGCGATCCAAAGCCTATATAAAAACTCAAACGTCTGTATAAAATATTCTAATGGCCAACTATCAGACCCAATTAACACCAATAAAGGAGTCAAACAAGGATGTGGACTATCATCAGTTTATTCAATATCTACATCAATAAAATTCTTAAAGAATGGAAACAAACAATTAACAACGGAATACATTGAACAACAAGAATAAAATCCAAACTTTATTATATGCTGATGATCAAGTTATAATCGCAAAATCCGAAGATGAACTACAGATAGCAGCAAATGAACTTAATAAAATAGGTAAAAAGTATGAGATGAAAATCTCCACCTCAAAAGCAAAATCAATGGGATTATGTGGAAAAAAACTTACAAAGTGTCAAAATTGTTATTGATGATAAAATAATAGAACAAATATCTGACTTCACCTATTTGGGAAATTTAATATCAAATGAAGGGAAAGACATCCACACTAAACTACAGAAAAATAATAAAATGAATGGAACGATTAAACGCCACTTCGGAAAACAAATGACAACTGAAACAAAATTACGACTGCACAACATCACTTCAAAACCAGCCCTCTTCTACAGCTGTGAGACTTGGGTCATAAATAAGAAATATGCACACAAACTAGAAGCAGCACAAATGAGGTTTTTAAGACCATTATTAGGCTTTACAAGACTAGACCACCAAAGAAATTTAGATATCCACGAGAAATTAAAAGTAGATAACATAGTAAATGACATAAAACGGTATCAGGAAAAATGGATCAGCCACATAGAAAGAATGAACCCAGACCGGATCCCAAAATTAGCCTTTAACTACAAACCTACAGGCAAGAGAGATGTTGGTCGACCAAGACAACGATGGCGAGATCAAGACCACCTCCAAGAGCTACGACGGAACAGGTCTTAAAAGACCTAAGCCGGGCCAAGTTCATGATGATGATGAAAGCGAAGTTATTCTTCATCTGCCGGAAAAACAGAACTCTCGTATCGTCAAAAAAAAAAAAAAACTGCTCACATTCTTTCTTTAATTTTACCAAACTCTACGCTTGAGCCATACTTTCAGCAATTTATTCCAAATATTCCGCAACATGTCGGAAGGTAAACTTGGCTCTCTGATCAGTAAGAAATTTCTTCCCTCATTCATTTTAGTAACCCCCAGCTTTATGCCCTTCAATGAACTCTCCTCCCCCTCCCGAAAGTGTCTAACTGCTATGCTCTGAAGACGATATCTTCTAAGCGGTTCTTCATGGAGATAATGCTTATCACTCTTCACCAATCTAGTAGCTGTTCTTCGCACCTGCTGTGGAGTTTTATATCTATCTTTAGATGGGCTTCCAGACCTGGATAAAATGTTCCAAGTCGGATCGCACCATTGTTACAGAGAGAATAATTACCTCCTCTCTACTTGCAAAATTTGATAAATCATAGATAGATCCCGATGTCTCCTCCTTGCTGTACTTACATTACACTTTGAACTTAATGTCTTCTGTATCGTAATCCCTAAGCTTTTCCCACACAGTACATCCTTTATTTCCTCTCCCCCTTATCTATAAACTACTCCTAGGTTTCTGTTCTCCAAGTGCAATACTCTGCTTTTGGTAGCATTAAACTGTAACTGCCATTTTCAGACATGCAGTCAGTCCAAATCCTTTTGGAACAGCATCACCCAGTTCTGAATTAGCTACCCTCCCAACCTTTAAATCATCATCAAAATTTGACAGCTTCTCCTGTATTCTGCACTCGTGGGTAGTATAATCACGGTCCTCCCCACGCCGGGTGGAAAAGACTTGACTTTGAATCCCGTCGATGACAAGAGGAATTTTCATGGGTCTTTTTCACAATGGCTGTTAGTCTCAAACGAGGATGTCGTAGTTTTTTCTCCCAGAAACTTGGGTTTTCCGTACAGCAAACATCAGATCGACCACAAAATACATGCAATTTACAGACGCAATATACACGGCGCAATATGGTTGTTAATAAAGTGAGCCTAAACCCCTTCACCAGCCAATCAGCCACTGTATTCGCTCATCAGTATCATTTAAGAAGATAAAAAACAAAAGAGGCCCAAGCATTGAAGTCTGAGGGGGATGCGCTTACTACTCCAGTCCATTCCGAAATATCCATTTATGAACCACACTGTATCTCCTGTCCTTCAAACAACTCTTAATCCACTGATAGACTTCTCTGTTATTCCGACCTGCTCTAATTTATACAACCATGAGGAACTGTTATCAAAAGCCTTACTGAAATCCAGATATGTAATATCAAAGTTGTTTCTACCATTTAACTGTTTTATAGCTTCGTCATAGTAATTTTCCAGATTACTCGGGCAAGAATCATGAAATTATGCTGGGATCCAGGGGGTGGTACAAGTTGGGCTAAAGGTACTTTACCTCCCCCATGCTCAAAATAATGTGAATGTTTTACGGTTAAACGATAATTAAAGCTTAATAATTTCCCTAGAAAACTGCGCTACCACCTCTTTAGAAAACCGTGGGGGCTACCCTTCTATGACCCACTTAGGATACCACCATTTTTGTCGAAATTATTCTATATTGAGTCTTTAGCGATCCTACCAACTGTGTTATCCACGAGGGGTTGTTGCTCTTTTTGCACGTAAACATATCCTTCCTAGAACGAGGTTTCCACAACTGTATGTATTACTCAGTCTGCGCGTGTAGCACAGTGGTATCGTCACCGTCCTCCCACACCGGGCGAAAAAAGCCCAGGTTCGAATCCCATCGATGACGCAAGGAACTTTAGTGGGCTTTTTTCATTCCGTGGCTGAGTTCGTCTGTCTCAGGCGTATATAGCAAGATTTTTTCATCCAGCAAACACGCAAATCGACCAGAGAACACACGTAATTTACAGACAAATTAAATATATGGATAGATTAATAATTTACCCTAATATTATAATTTTTTTGTATGTATTACTCAACATGCGTCCTAATCATGCCTTATACAACGGGATAATCATCTTACCCATTGTCGATGATAGGACAAATTGCCATTGTCAGAATGATTGACCAGAATGGACAAAGTTCAGGTAAGTTATTATTAATATCAATTCATTTCCGAAGAAATGTTCCTTTACAGCTATGCAGCTAAAGGACACGAGTTACATAAAGAAATTGAATAAACTATAGCAGACAAATTCAGATGGCTTTAACAGCCTCTGGTATAGCTATAAAACATAAAAATCCATAAATATACAACAAAGCTTGGATAGAGTGGCATCTCCAGGAGACCCACCTACAGCTTGACGAGGGCATACACCACTGGAAGAGTGGCAGATCTGTAGGTTTTGTCCTTGCACAGCTCAAAGTTTATGGATAATCTATTCAATGTTTCGATGGAGTTAGGTGGAAACATATTATCAGGGAGGATATGCTACGCAGCTTGTATGGGGTGCGTTGGTTTGGTATCTATTCCGATCTGACGATTTGGCGATGATATCCCAGATATCAGGTGAGTTCAGTTTCTGATAGGAGTTAAGACAAGATAACAAGGTTCCTAGAGATGATGTGATATCTCCAAGGAAACATATTAAGATTGGTAGCCAATGCAGATTTTGAGATTGTGGGTGTTAGACCGTCGATCTTATTTAGCCATTTTAAAATACAGTATTCCAGAGATAAGAACCTGGTTTGGTAAGGTGAGGGTGCAGAGGACCATATAGTTGAGGCATATAAAGGAATTTGGATTATGCATCGAAGAATATAGTTGGTAATAAGGTGCGGATTGTGAAAGTTGGATATTTCCTGTTTCACAGCCCATAAAGCCGCATATGTTTTCATTCGAGTGGCATTAAAATGAGACAATAACTTAAGGTCTTTGTCCCAGGTGACGCCGAAATCCTTATGTTCGGTGACTTTTTTTAACTGGGGAGTTCCCAATGATGATGTTTACATCGTTGATGTTTTCTTTTCTTCTTGGTAATGGAGAGTTGCGCTGTTTTCTCTTTGTTAATGGAGAACCCAGTCGCATGAAGGTAATTTTCCAGTTCATGTAGCTGTCGGTTGAAGCTCACAGCGAGAGACTGGAGGCATTTTGTAATAATGAAGAACCATCGGCGTACGCGTACGTTGTACATTTAGCATGAGTTGCGAGGAAGGGTTCTAAAGATGCAGCGAAGAGAGCGGCAGAGAGAGAGAGAACACCCCATTGGGGGGGGAGCCCTCTAGAGCTGAGAATTTGGTGGTGATGGTTCTGATTTCTGATGCAAAAGGACCTGGACTGTAGGAGCTTTTTAAGAACTAAAATGTGGCCAAAGATTTTGAAGTAATCGCATAGTATGGCATATAGTGCATGGATGGATAGATTGTCGAAACCTGCCTTAATGTCGAGGAACATAATATCAAGTTGCTATTTAAGGTACGTTATATTCTGAAAAGCTTAGATCTAAGAGAATATTTTATAATTCTTGTAACCTCAATACAGTACTGTATACAATTTCGGCCGTGATACATAAAAGATCATTTAAAACCAAGGAAACAATTAGAACTGTAAGTTCTTAAAAAACAATCGATTTTTCTATTGAACACATTCCAGTGAAGAATTAAAAATAAGCAAAGCTGATTTAACTGAAGCTTATTCGCAAGTAATGCACGTATAATTAAAAATATTAAAGCAGTTGGAACAGATTTTGTGATATATTTCTTCCACAGACAGCAAGCAAGCAATCACTTTACCAGCGACTACTTTGCAATCTGTGATTTCACTGTCAGAAATCTTACTTTTGTTGTTGCGGTCTTGCTAAGGAGAAGGTAAGACAGATTTAAAATACACAGCATAAAGTACTTGAGTGTCTTCAGTTATACATTCCAATATGCCCGTGTAAACTCTACCACTTATAAGGTTTTTTTTGTTGTTGTTTTAATTAGACTGCATTTTAATTTTGAACCGATTTTGTAAAGCAACAACGAAAAAAGAAAAAAAAACGTATTTTTTTTTAAATTAAAAACTGAAATACCGTTAGTGTAAAAGAACTAACATTTATATTTCCCACGTCTATAACTCTTCGATTGTATATTTTAATATAAATTTAAAAAATTTTCTATAGGCCTTCTAGAAAACAGATAGTAAATAAACAGATATGGAAAGTGCTAAGAGTTTTTTCCTTTTTTTTTTTTGATTGATGCTGTATAACCTTGCTTTCTTGTATCATTTTCCACTATTAATACTAATACTAAAACAATAGCGTGTAACTCCTTAAGGGGTAAAAATGTATACACTGTACATTTATTAAGGAAAGATAACCCGATGACTTATTTGTGAAACTATCTTTGAATTCGTAAAGTGAAATGAGTAAAATTGTAAATTGAACTAAATACGATGAAATGCAATGATACATATACACTGTCCTCCAGCATATACGGGGACACACCAACCCTTGGAAATAATTATTTCCAGAAACTAAATGGCAGGTAGGTAGCGGTACAAAAACAGAATAGGACGAGAAAAGAATCTAGTATGTTAAGTTAGTAAAATATCACACTTCACGAGAGATGTGATAACAAAATAAAGTGTCATATTAGGGCGACCAAAGAACTCATTCACCTGCCTGTGTGTAATATTTGGAAAAATTACGTGTGTTCTCAGCTCGCCTGTTTTCGCCGAGTTTCTTGTGGGGGAAACTTTGCTATCCATGCCTAAGACAAACTAACTCGGCCACAGGGTGAAAAAAAGTCCATAAAAGTTCCGCCTCATTGAGGGTATTCGAATCCGAACCTTTTCCACCCGGTGATGGGAGGACAGCGATTATAATCACTGTAATTTTTGTAATTTGCGCAGACACAAAAGGTGTGATAGTAAGTTACCAGATAGCAGAAAGAAGGCAATACTAAAAATCAACTGTTGGAAAAATCGCACTCCAGTGAGCGAGAGAGAGTGTACCGACCATTCTTCTCAAGCCAGGTTGATCACCATTAACGACCTTCAGAAGCCTTTAAGATGCCCGAGTGTACGAGTAACATATAGCCAATGAATGAGTTTGGAAAAAGATCACAAAGTCAGACTCCGTGATGCTGGATAGTCCACCAGGAAAACTCATACTGGGCAAAATTTTGATCGATGGTATCACCATCGACGAGCAGAACACACCAACAACCGTCGTCTAGGTTCTGTTTTTGTTATCTATATAGCGTTATCTATAGTCAGACTCCGTAACACTGGATGGTCCACCCGGAAAACGCATACTGAGCAAAATTTTGATCGATGGTATCACCATCGACGAGCAGAACACACCCATAACCGTCGTCTAGGTTGTGGGTGTGTTCTGCCCTCCTCGAACCACTTTCGGTAGGTACTAACCACGGCTGACCGTGAGCATCCCACCAGCCGTGCCATTTCGGATATGCTCCGATCCAGTCGTCTGGCCATTACAATTTGGCCTTTGTCAAACTCGCTTAAGTCCGCTGCCTTTACCATCTGAAGAACAAGAGTAACACTGATTAACAGAGCTCAGTATCAGGTGTTTTTTATGCCGTGTCCCGACCCGCGCACGCGCCGTAGTTCACCTGCAGTTGCTTCGATTTGCATAACGACTCGCTGGTCATAATGTTTTGGCTCATTGTGTAAATCTAATTAATAATTAAGGAAAAACTGCAATTATTCAGATTCTGATGAAGAATTAAAAAAACAAAAATGGTAATACCTTGGAACGGGTCTAAGTTGAACTTATTGCTATGTTTAAAAAAAACTTAAAAGAAGACTGAATTTCCCTCTTTCCGAACGATAGCTTATTAGGAAAAGACTGCGTGGGCGAAAGTTTATTCCTACGAATAAATTTAAACACTCTTTACTCGAGATCTGTAGACTGTTATTTTACTAGTTTATCAATCAACCTGGTGGTCAGAAGTCGGCGGTTGCATAAGAGACAAACTATATCTTTGTAAGTGGGTGAATTAAAATTTCATGTGATAAATAACAGAATCCAAACGAAATAAGAGTCTTATTGCTTTTTGTTGATTCTTTCCAGTAAAGGTATGTTAGCGGACCTCTGAGGATCTCGGACTACGGATGCTTCTTCTAAAATGGTCAAAACCAAAGTAACATATAAATGACGACATATGAGAACATTTTTAAACATTAGTGAATGATTATAAAGAAATTCTAAAGTTCTATAAGCTAATTTGGTGACTTCCATTACATGTGCCTTGAAAGAAGCATGGGTAACCCTAGGGCCTCACATCTGGTGAGTATGGGCTTGGCACACCCAGGGTCCTGAGCTCGATATCATCATTCTTCTCTTCCTTGGTGATTCCCTTCTACTTCTCTCTCTCTCTCTCTCTCTCTCTCTCTCTCTCTCTCTCTCTCTCTCTCTCTCTCTCTTAGGGTAACTTAAGAATTTTTTTTTTTTTTTTTTTTTGGCTGGCGCAGCAAAAGCCTCAGGCTTCCTTGCACCATATGCAAAATGATAATAACAATAACAATGATATAAATACCACTACTCAGTCCCTATGGGTAGATATTTTTATTTTTTTATTTTTGTGAGCAAAGGTTTGGAATCGCATTTGGAAATGTGATTATTTCTTGTGGCGGTACCGACTGACCTGTGCTTGTCCAGCTTGGATAAGTCTTTCGAAATCGCAGTAGACAACATTTCTGTGAATATTTTGCTATCAACTGCAAATGATAAAAAAGGACAGAAAATTTCTTGAATATCAAAGCTAAATTGTTCATATAAATAGGGAGCAGCTTAGCGCAGATCTCTATGGTGAGTGAAACAATGGATTTCTAATTCCATGAAATTACAATTTTGCTAGGAGAATATTGTGCAAAAAGATTTATACCAAATCTAAAAACCTTAGATGGCGTAAATCATGTTCGATCTGTCTATCGTGGTCTAAGATCTGATGTGCGGATCGAAAACCATGCAGAGCAGGAGAGAAAAGATTTCTAAATTTACGTATTACCATGATGTCAAATATTTCGGCTATAAAATTTAACTGGGCAATGATTGGATAGTTATTAATTACAAATTAAGATTCTTTTTTTTTACAATGATATAAGTATCTTTGAGTCTAGAAGGGTATTTTTCCAATATGGAAAGAACTGTTAAAATGAAAAATAAAGCAAATAGGAAAGAAATAGTTTTATTCACTGGAAATGATTTTATTTCCAGGAAAAGTCGACGAATCCTCTGGTTCTCGTGTCTGGTCTTTACTTAATAAACCAAGAGTGTTTTTAAGATCAGTTTCAGACAGTAAAATTAGGTGATAAATATCAGAACCAAATCTGGGATAAACGTGGGTGATTGCGATAGTAATGATAATAACGATAACAATATTTCTATTATTTGTTAAGTTAGAGAGAGGAGGGACTCTTCTTGGTACTTCGGGGACAGAAATCTCGTCTAGAGAGAGAGAGAGAGATGTGTGTATTCTGTGATCTTTCCACCAATGCATACACGTGAAGCTGTATTTATTGGTCCTTTTCCAGATAGACAGATATACTTCTAGAATGCCCAGCGATTTGAATAGGATTTGTATACTATATTCTCACAGTGAATATCAAACTGATAGATAATTAATACACATTACTCCACATGTAACGCTACATAGTAGCCAACAAATGACGCACTGTCTCCTTACGCAGAGCAAAATAATTCTGTCTCCTCTCTCAAGTTTGATAATGTCGTTATAGTGAAATTTGAGACTCGTATCAAAAACTATATTATAAAATATTGGTATCATTATAGTTTAAGCGGCGTAAATAGATGACAACCTGTACAATAAATGTGAATTCTGATATAAAACTTAAATTTACTAAAGAACAATTTTTAAACTCATTTTTAAAGTAAGTGGGGGGGTTACAATGAAAGCCACTGTGATCAGTAAACGAAGAAATCCATGATCCCTATTGTTTGTTGCATTACTAGTGTAATTTTTAAAATTAGTCTCAATGTGCGTAGCAGCAAAAACAAAAAATAATTTATTCTTCATTAATTATATGAATCAAAATCCTACGAACTATAGTGCCTTACGAAATCCTTAATTCAGCCCTGTTTAAGTTAAAAAGATGAAGAATCAACTTGCTTTAATGTTTTGGCAATATTGTTTCAACTATGGAAAAACAATACTTCCAGCGACGAATGGTTAGGAAAAAAAAGTGGAGAAAAATAAAAAGAAATGGGGATTTTTTTTGAAAAATAAGACACGAATTAGTCTACTCTGAGAAAAGTAATACTCAAAGAAAAATACAATATTTCATTATTTCATTATGATGAAAATTATTCTAATTTTTAACACTACCCATATTCATAAAACTGAGGGAACCAAAAAGATCTGAGAATATGAAAAAGCATGCTCTCTTTATTTGGTCTGTGAGAGAAAAAAACAAGGACCTCAAGGACTCCTGGTTCACTCTATTTTTAAGAGTGAACGAGGAGTAACTTTTAGTGGATCAAGGTTTCTTGACATAATCGTAAAGTAATTTATCACTTAAACCGAAGATGTTATTGCCGAGTTCGACAAGAATTCTTACTGTTTTGATAATAACTTTCAATTTGGTGTTAAAAATGATGCCAGTTTCTTGAATTTACGATGTTTAAAATTTGTGCGATTACGTATTCAATGGGCCTTGCGACATTCTGATGTTCATTCCGCCCAACCGGCAATATCCCGATCATTTAGGGATTAACGCCGTAATGCCGTTCCGGTTCGTTTTACTCTTCGGTAATGTAATGTATGAGGGCTGTTCAATAAAGATTAATCATAATTTTTCATGAACAACCTCACTGCTTGCTATTTCTAGCTGAGCTTCGGAATTTAAGACCAAACCAAGCTGCATTACATAGCAACTGCGCAGTTGACTCGTGCGTACTGTGAGATCTTACCGGTCAGTCAAGTTTATGCCTGTTCAGTTTCGGCTACATAACAATGGACGTGACACGCGAAAAACAGCATGCTGCTCTCAAATCTTGTTTCCGTCTCAAGAAAACATCAGCTGAAGCCTATGAAATGTTAAAAGAGGTTTATAGTGAATCTATGCTCCTTCCATATAGCTCAGCTTGCAGATGGTTTAGAATGTTTAAAGGTAGACGCGTTTAAATCACAAAAACCAGCGGTTCTGGAGTTCCACTCACTGCTGTCACCACATGAAACCATAAAAACCGCTTCTGTAATCGTGAGAGAAGATCTTCATAAGGCAACTGGCAGAGATGTTGGAATATCAGTAGGAAATACGCACTATATTCTCGATTACCATTTGCATATGGCACATGTTTGTGTTCCCCGGGTTCCAAGACTACCCACACCTGAGCAACAGCAAGTTCGCACGGTGGTTTGTCAGTAACTGCAACGGATGGTTACTGATGATGGTGAGGTTCTGCACAAGGTGATAACGGCGGTGAGACATGGCCTCATCATTTCGACCCAGAGAGCAAGCAAAAAAACTGTTTGGAGGTCTACGTCATCACCAGCACGAAAAAAAGTTGTGGCTTTTGCAGGAAAGGTTATGGTCATCTCTCTTTTTTTTCTTTTTTCGTTTTTCTTTTTTGACATTCAAAGAATTATTTTCCAGCATGTTGTGTCACGTCATAACGCTGTTGCTGGACCTTACTACAGAACTGCACTGTACACTTTGTGTGATCACATTCTCGCAAACAACCACAATTGCACGCAGGTGGGTGGATGATGCATCACCAAAATGCGAGACCTCACATTACTCATATGTCATCGAGTACTTATCCAGCATTAATGTCAAATGTGTTCCTCATCCGCCCTACAGCCCTGGCCTTGCTCCCTGCGATTTTTATTTATTTCCAAAGTTAAAGAAGGAGCTGCGAGGAAAACGTTTCCAGTCGTCAGTAGAAGTTGTAATGACATCGGAGGCAATTCTCAAACGCATGTCAAAAAATGGCTTCCGCCATGTTTTTTAAGACCGGCAGAAACGTTACAGTAAATGCATTTTATAAAATGGGGACTAGTTTGAAAATGACTATCGAAATACGAATGATTAATAAAGGTATGTTATGAAAAAAATATATGATCATTCTTTATTGAACAGCCCTCGTATACGCGCGTTAACTGCCTCCTGCATATTTTGACGAGTGTTCGTTTCAATAAATTTTCTGTTTCAAGGTCTGCGCTGGATCACATGAAGTAGCGCACAATCTATTACAACATTCAATTCGGGAAATTCAGAACTGCTGTATTTTGCGTTTATCACTCTCATTATAGATTTTCAAAGAAACCGTTTGGATAGTTCCTTGCGGTGCGAAACAATAGAGAAAATAGATGCAGGGCAAAGATCCGAAGTAGCCAGGTAGGCTGAACGGGACTCGCAGTCCTGTAAGCAGACTGTGAAACTAGTCCCAAAACATGCAAACTCTCTCTCGAAGATCTTTCCAAGATTGTACTGCAATCGTCATTTTCAAGCAAAATGATCCCTAATTGCGAGGAGCCAGAGATTTCACAGTAAGGTAACTTGCTTCAAAGCTTGGTAGATTTACAGGAGGACTTGTATCCAGGCATACCATCTACAGAAGGCTTTATAATAGGAGTTATATACAAGCTGACTATCAGTATTCCCTTGAAAAATCAGCCTGTTGTGGATTGATACTGTTAATATGTTGACTGAGCTAGGAGCAATAGGCCATGATATTCTTTACTGAAGAATTGAAGTGCACATTAAGTCTTTAGTCGGATTGCACGTAAATTCATACAGAGGAAATGGGGAACAAAATTACATTTAAGAATAGAAAAAGGCATGCGATTCAGCTAGCCATGATCACGTGTTCTCGCGTTTCCATATGTTCCCGCAAGGAATTCACAGTTCTGAGGATCCAGATGAGATGCTTATGTTTGCCTTTTGCTGGAGGAATTTTGACGGATTATAATGCATATATTCATAGAGTTCTTCTTGTGAACCAGTTGCTTCAGATGGAGAGTATAACCGTATGGAATGGCCAACCAGATCCTCAGACCCCAGCACACACACACACACACACACACACACACACACACACACACACACACACACACACACACACACACACACACACACACACACACACACACACACACACACACACACACACACACACACACACAGGAGGCCGATAAATAAAGTCACATTTAAAATTTATATTTTGTATAGATTCCATCACGCAATATATGCTTTAGTGACTACGTACTGTAAGACACAAAGTCTTACAAATTAAATTAAATATCAATATAATTAAAGAAAGAACGCTAGATAGAGTGCTATTGTAAACCTTACAAGAAAACACTTAAAGTCACAAATATTTAAGATAGTGAGTTTCACGTTAATGGAATTAAATTAAGTGGAAGCTATAGTTAATGTAAGAGCTAGAGTTAATGTAAATATACCGTGAAAATAAACATTAGAAAGAGATATACGATCAGCGCCCACAACCTGAAGCAGCAAGTGAAGATATCGAGACGGAACAGTGGGGGGGGGGGGGGGTCAATTGATAGAATGGCAAGGGACGGAGTGCTCCAGAGATTACAATAGGGGTACCAGCGGGGAGTGGCCTGGTTTATCGTTAACAGAGCAGGCGTGGTCGTTTCATAATAAGGCGAGACGAACCAAGTAAATGGACGCAGGTGTTTTTTGGATGGTTCTAGAAGGATTCTGAGCTGATGGAATTTCCGGTCATCTTACTAGAACGTTCGAGAAATTTCTGGAAACCGGAAGTCTCCTTTATACACCGCAAGGAGCTCGACCTTCCTGTCATGGGTCGAGGCAAATGAGAATGGAGATGATGATGGTCAGATAGAAATGATTGGTTGAGGAAAGGATGGGTATTACGAAATTTTGGGAAATAAAATGGGAAGAGCGCGCGAAAAGAAGGGGTGATAAAAAGTTTTTTTTTCGGAGGAGTGATGAAAGTTTTTCGGAGAGGTATACTTTAGAAGGGTGATGAAAGTTTTTTTTTTTTTTTTTCGGAGAGGTAGGCTCGGGAAACAGTCCCCGGAAGTGATCCACCAGTAGAACCAGTTATTGTGAGTTGGCTAAGTTTTGATAGCTTTAGTAAAGTATAGATAAGTTACAGTAGGCGCTTCCGTAGCCAGGTGGGAAGGAGCAGCAGTGCGTAGCACACGCTTCTTGATTAGACCGGGGTTCGAGCCCGTCACCACCAAACACGGAGAATGCGGAAAGGTCAAGGAATGACCACCGCATATCCCGGAGCAATATGGCCTTAGTTGCTAATGCTCCTAAAAACCAACCAAACAAACAAACATAAGTTACAGTAAAGGGAACTTTCTCGAGATGGGATATAGAAGTCCGAAAGCGTCCACCGAGAGATATATTTAGGAGAACAGCGAGATAATGCTTACTGAACACCGGACCGTCCTGCAGCCTACAGAGAGAAATAAAGCAAAGGGAAGCGACTCCTATCAGGCACAGCGAAGAAAGATATGACACCAGGAATGATCGGCGAAGCGAATAGTATCCCTGGCAGATGTTAGCAGTTCCGAAGCTGAAGAAAAGCGATCTCAGACTGAGGGTGGACCCCGATGCAGAGCAGAAAGTCAAAGACCGATCCTAGTATTGGCTGAGAAATTCAGCTCACCAGAAGTAAGTGCTGAACAGCATTTGTACCATTAGGTAGTACAAAAGACTGTAGCTAAAGATAGATAATAGTTAAAGGGAATTCTTTTGGGATGCATATAGTTGATTCAATACTTATTCTATAGATAAGTGCAGATATGTCATAAGGATTGTTTAAAAAGAGGGTAGTTCATCGTTACGTTTCATCTTCCTAACTTTAATGAATGTAGAATAAAAACCTTTTGGTAGAGTTAATCAACAGAGCTGTTAGAGTTGTATGTTAACTTATATAATGTTACTGAGGTAGAGAAGTGGTGCAATTAGTCGCTAAATGCTGAAATTTACCTGAGAGAATCAAGAAATAAATAAACCAATGGTATATTTCATTAACGGGTAATTTGGTTGTGTTAGGGTGAGACTAGCCTAGAATAATTTGTAAAGTGGACATTTACTTCCAGAAGAAGAAATGTATTAACCATGAAGAAGAATGTAGGATTGTGCTAGATAAGTATGAATAATAAACAAAATGTCAATTGTATTTAAGAAAGAGTTAAGTTAAACTGATCGTAGGAGAGTGTTAGTGACCCAATAGTAAGAAGAAGATGATGGATAGGAGAACCTAATGACCAGGAACGTAATCCATGCTATGTACTTATATCAAGTGAATAATGTGTAATGATTTGCTAGATTTTTTTTATTTGTGAATATGTATAATAAACTAATTGTATTTAACTTAATGAAAATGGAGTTTGGTCATTTCTGAAAACACAGCAAAACCCAAAGGAGGAGTGCACTAATATAGAAACTCCCTCAGAACCGGAATTCTTCTGTGAGATAACAAGTCAGATGCAAAGTGGGGTATAGTAAATATATAAATAATAATAAAAAAAATAAGTAAATAAAGACAAAGAAAAAAAAATATAATAAACCAACCCCACCCCCACAGTACGTAATCACTGGACCACAGTCAGCCTACTCAACTCTCATATGACATTACATGAAGCAGTGCTGAACTTATTCTAGAATTCGCCAATGAAAATAAAAAAAAATATGCTATTTGTCATCCAAGTATTGAAATTATGTAATCAAGGCGAAGGGAAGCGGTAATATTGTAATCATCTTATATTTACGGAAAGCAAGAAACCGGTTGTGTATTGTATTTTTGACTGGTTCCGCAATCATCGAAACTATTCCAAGGTTTATTCTTTCCGCCTTTCTCACCCTTCTAACATATATTGGTAAAGCCCGAAAAGAGTTTTACAGACGACAAACTCTTGCAAAACGCTTCAAAACAGTTTGCTAAAACGGTAAAAGGCCTTGACCAAAAATAATCCGTATAAAGAGCCAGGAAAGTAAATCTTGTTGTTTTCGACATCTCCTCTTGCACAAGCAGTCAGCGAAGTCTATGAATCATCTAAGTTTAACGTAATAATTCAATAACCTACTTAAAGTGTGAACAATCAAGTCAGTATTGTTCTCCTGGCCAGTTTTATAAGTATTGCTCTAATGAGCCAAAGCTTGCACAATCATTTATGTTGCATATTTTTCAATTCATGTAAAATCATAATTGGTTGTGATTGTTTGGAATTAATGCCGAGGTAGCTAAGATTATGAGGAGTCAGTATACAATGCATGTGAATTACGTGTACTGCTGTATTCTGTGGTCGATTTACTGAATTAGAATCCTAGAATTTCTGGAGAGAAAACTATGTAGTCCCTCGGCCGAGAGTGACTAACTTTGTCACGATATGAAAAATGCTAATAAAAATTCTCCTGTCTCGACGGGATTCGAACTTGAGTCTATTCCACGTGGTATGAAGGACAGCGATCGTAAAAACTGTGCTAGCCGCTATGGAAGTTACATGAATATTAAAAGAAATGCTCATATCAAGAAAAATTTAAAGTATCTTTACAACGCCAATCAAGTGCACTTCGTGGATCGTACGAGATCTTACGGAAATTTAATGTTTCCATACAATTCTATTCCTTTATCTTATGTATAAATATTAGAAACAGGATTCTATTAATAAGACTAACTATAGCACTACCAATTTTGCAAACTACGCCTATTTATTGGAAAATTTTTCCTGTGCATTGGTCACTAATATATATATTAAAACTACAAAAAATTTCTTACTTGATAATTAGTGATATAAAATTTCTTGTGCAAATCTTTTAGTTATTTTAAAGTTTTTTTAAAGTCTGCATAAAAATATATAAAATATATAAATATAAAAATAATATATATATATATTTTTTAGTTATTTTAAAGTTTATTTCTAGTGTGCATAAATATAAAAATAAAATATATAATTTTTTTAGTTATTTTAAAGTTTATTTCTAGTCTGCATAAAATATATAAAAATAAAATATATAAAATAATTTAATTAAAATATACATACGCGTAGGCAACTAAAGTTATTTGAGAACAATGCGTTTCTATGGAAATAATGAATGTTCGCTAAAGTGACACCAGGGGGAAATAATTGTTTATAAATAACCATCGGACAAAGCATTAACAATTTCAAGCAAATGCAGTATATTTTTTCTATTACTCGTAGCAAACTTTATGTGCGATCATAAGGATATTAATTAAGCAAAATATAGAATGACTGAACTATAACAATGACTTTATTAATTAGATTTCTTCATTCCTGTATGGCAGATGGACTGCTTTATTACGGGACTGTAGACTGAAACAAGTTTAATCTGTTGTGAGAAGATTTTGGGACAGAAATCGTAAAATAAGGTTCTTTTATTCTAAATTTAAAATTTTTATCCAATCAAATGTTTTGTTATATGCAATAAAATATCACTAGTGCAAGTTGTCTGCGAGGTAAAAAAAAGAGTTTCATATAATCAAGCTGTCAGCATGTGCCATCCAAAAAGGTAACTTATTCCGATAATTAACAACTCGCTGGCTAAAAGAAAACTTCCTAAAGTTCTCTTTTAGGAAGAGTTCAGGTGAAGAATTAAAATAAAGTGCTAGCGAGTTTTGCTTACTCATTTTCTGAGCACTGCTGAGAAGAATGGGTACCATTCTTTAAGAAAAAAGGTGATCAAAAGGTGGTGGCTTGTGTTAAGCCGACAAAGCAGCTAAGAAGAGTAACATGTAAGATGTGGCCAAACCGTGGCTTGCGAAGCGCTTGCGGCTCTTTGACGCTTGAAATGCGGCTCCCAGGGAAAGATAGAGTGGGAAAATTCATATATCAAAATAATATCTTTATTAACATAACATTATAAAAGAAAAACTCATGGGCAGCAACCAGATATCTAATGATTTTAACAGCGGTTAGAATTTTAAAAAATTCGAGCATTTACTTTTATTCATACAAAAATAAATTGTATTTTCATAACTATACCTTGAGTTATGAAAATACTAAAAATTCACAGCAAATACTGTACAGTTTTGTCTTCAAACTTAAATTAAATAGATATAAAATTAATCATAATAAATTCAAATTTTGGCTGCATATTTCCATCATTTTACAACACGTTACAAGATATATATATTTTTAAATTTATTCATTAATGAGCATTTAAATATTAAAAGAGAAGCTATCAACTGAGTTTTAAATTGGTTGATTTGAAAAATAAAATTTTTCTGCCTACATGAATTTAATTTATTAAAAGTCATCGATGTATTTCGAAGACCCCCTTCTCTCAAATCTTCGAAAATTATTTTGTGTGGCTCTCACAGGACTATTAAGGTCATCGCTGGTATATTGTGTCTGTTTTATAAATATTATAAAGTCTGGGTATATTGTGCCGCTTTGCCAGTTTACTGGACAAATTCTGAGTTTCCGGAAGAAAAAGCACGCAGCAGTTGCACGAGACCGACTGACCACTTTATACATGTATATGCGTTTATAATGTTTTTTTTTAAGTAACATATGAATCTTGCATGTTCGAACTTCTCAAAATACTACACGTTCGAACTTCTCAAAACACCAATGAGCCAAAACATTATGACCACTTAACTAATATCCTCCACGTGCAGCCAAAACAGCTCGTATCCGGCAAAGCATGGACGCTACAAGATTTCTAAATGTGTCTTGTGGTATCTGGTACCAACACATAACCAGCAGATCCTTTAACTCATGTAAGGTCCGTGGTTGAGAGCCGCAGATCGGAGTTGCTGTTCCAACACAAACCACAGATGCTCGATGGGATTGATGTCTGGGGAATTTGGAGGCCAGGGCAATACCTGGAAGTCTTCCTCATGTTCCGCGAACCAGTCTCGAACAATCCGGGCGGTGTGGCATGGTGCATTATCCTGCTGAAAGATGGCACCACCAGAGGGGAAGACGGTTGCCATGAAAGGGTGTACCTGGTCAACAATGATGTTTAGATAAACCAAACTATTATTTTTAGGCCACCCGAATAATTAAATTCATCTGCCGTGCTGTGTGTCTTATGTCTGTTAATTGCGTGTATTCTAGGGTCGATTTGTCTGTTTTGCTGGACGAAAAACCCCAGTTTCTGGGGGAAAAACCTTGCTATCTACCTACTCAGCCACGGAGTGAAAAAAAAGCCCATTAAAGTTCCTCGCGTCATCGACGGGATTTGAACCCGGGCCTTTTCCACCCCTCGTGGGGATGGGGTGACGATACCACTGTGCTAAGCACGCAGACAATGATGTTTAGATATTGATATTTATTACTTAAAGTGGTCCCAGCCAACCAATGGCAACCCCGCTGTCAGTTACACATAATTTAGCAGTACTCTTATATACTCCTTCTCCTGTTTCCCCAAGTACACGGAGGGGAAAAAACCTGCCATGATCAAAAAAGATTGATATGAACGAACTGAAAATAATCAAATTACAAAAAATAAATATACATATAATTAAAATTTCAAACAAAGTCCAAACTTCATTGGAAAGAGCTACATCTGTTCACAGTCTGTTGGAAAGCCAGCAGCGCCAGGAGCTGCCGAGAACAGAAATGTCAGCACAAGGAGCTGCCAGGAACAGAAATGCAGCAGAAGAGCTGGAGTTGCAGTGGATATAGCAGACTCAAGCCTCCACGATTTCACAGAACTTTAGGTAGTTCGGTGAAATCATACACCATACCAGAGAGCGGCCAGCATGTGGATGACTGGACCCAGGGTATCCCAGCAGAACATCGCCCAAAGCATGACACCGCCGCCACCGGCTTGTTTTCGTCCCATGGTGCATCTAGGCGCCATCACTTCCCCAGGTAAACGACTCACACGTACCCGACCGTCCACACAGTGCAACAGGAAACGTGATTCATCAGACCGGATGACCTTTTTCCAATCACTCAAGGGTCCAGTTTCGATGCTCGCCTGCCCATTGTAGGCGCTGTCGCCGGTGAACCGTGGTTAGCATAGGCACTCGGAGTGGCCTGCGGCTACGCAGCCCCATTTTCAGCAGGGTTCGATTTACTGTGTGTTCTGACACATTACTCCCATCATCAGCATTCCAATTACCAGCGAGTTGCGCCACAGTCGCCCTTCTGTTGCCACATGCCATCCGGGAGAGCCATCGCTCACCTCGAGCATCGATGAGCCGTGGTCGTCCAACACCTCGCGGCGGTTCGTGGGTTTCCCCTCCTCGGAGCACTTTCGGTTGGTACTAACCACGGCTGACCGTGAGCAACCCACCAGACGTGTCGTTTCGCATATGCCCTGACCCAGTCGTTTAGCCATTACAATTTGACCTTTGTCAACGCGCTTAAGTTCGCTGCCTTTCCCATCTGAAGAACAAGAGTAACACTGTTTAACGGGGTTTTTTATACCGTGCACCGGCCCGCGCCGTAGTTCACCTGCAGATGCTTCAATTTGAATAACGCTTTTAATACTCGCTGGTCATAACGTTTTGGCTCATCGGTGTATATTAAGAAAACGCTAAAGAAAAGTTACTATATTCCAAGTGTTCGAATTTAAAATATTAACAGTCGATAGGATTTTTGGCAACGAAAATAAGAATAAATTATCAAAATATTATCCAGCTCGTGTAAATCTAATACTCCACTTCTTGATAATATCAGACTCTACAATTAGTGGAATGTGTTCCAACTGACAATGACCGTTGGAATTCATAATGACTATATTATCACTTTACAAAAGTTTTCTTTTTTTATATTAACTGCTCAACGTTACTGGATGAAGCAGGACTTCAAAAGTTGGAGGAACTAAAACGGCACAGGAGAGACAAAGGTGGCGACAGCTCATCAGGGGAACTGGCCAGTCACAAGACTGAATTACTGATGCTGATGACTGTGAAACAAAATTAACAGAACATGTAGAAAACATGGTGTAACTCGTGCAGCTTGCGATGAAGCAGAGCAAAATTTGGTATGGTGATGATGTATCATAGAATAACGATGAAATTAGTATACAACGAGAAACTTCGGACAAGTATAAGGGACATTTATAGGGGTTGTATAAGAATTTCCAAATAGGTCAAATTACAGAAGTCAATACAAGATGCTCGAAAATATAGTCACATGACATCAGTAAGGCGTATGATTCCCTTCAACGGCTAAATAGGCTCGACAGCGGTGACCCATGCTCGACAAAAGAGTGTGTATAACATTCTGTGGATACAAATCCTATTCTTCCATCAGCGCAGACGGTAGCTCACCAAGTGGCCCAGGAGTTGGCTGTCGGCGTGCAATGCGAAACCCAAGAGTGTCCCACACGTTTGATCGGATTTAAGTCTGTTGATCGTGCTGGCCACAGCAGTCTTTGGATATCTTCAGTTTCAAGATATTCCTCCATCAATCGAGCTCTATATGCAGTGGCGTTGTCCTGCATTCGAGGATCTGTTCCGGTACCTCTGTGCAGTTACAGCCCCTATAAAAAACATGAACAGGGTGTTGCGGCCGTTAATCATTATTCCGCACCACACTGCCTCTACCGTGAATGTCCCTTTTTTCGATGTTGGAGGGATAATACTGTATTCTTCGTTGCCTCCAGATGAAATTACGTATAGAATCAGTTTGTAGGCTAAAACGGGACTCATCAGAGAACAGAATTGTACCCCATTTGTCAGATTCTAAGTCGGATGTTCATGGCACCAGTTTCGACGAATCCTGCGTAGTTTAGGGGTTAATGGGATACAAACTACTAGTTTTCTTGCTTGAATTGAGCTTTTTAACAGAGTCAGCTTAACACACAACCAATCTCAAGAGACAGTTGATGACAGGACATCGTAGGGTTCGACACTAAGAAAGCCAAAAAAAAACGAAAATGAAGTGAAGTTGTCGCAACCCGAATTAATTTGCGTAATGTGCGGCTCTGTAAGGTGGTAGATCGATTTCTATTGGATACTCGGAATTTGCATGCTAGGATGCCTATTATATCAATATTCGTCTTCGGTGGCGCTATTTACAGTAATCATTACAATTCACGAAAAACATTTTGTTCTGTTAATTTTGTCGAGCAGTGTTCTTTAACGGAATGCATTTCATCCTTATTTAACGGAATTTGAGTTTGGTTTGAAAAGGTAAAAATAAACCGTTCTGGCCCATTCTAGCACTGAATATATACCGCTATTATATAAACTTTATTTTCTATTTGTTCCATTGATCAAAACAAGCAAACAAAAAAATCAAATTTCATAAAATCTTCCTGAAAATCATCGTTTTGTTACATCTAACCTTATGAAGGGCTGTCACTCATCTTAGTTTGAGTGTGACAGTCCCAATTTACAAATTCAAGTCGCTTTGCGGGACAGAAGACTTTCATTTGATCCCGCTTTGAGGATTTTATTGAATTTCTGATTAAAAATTTTCAATATATAGTAAAATCCCGTTACAACAAATACCATTTTAGCGAAAATTTCACATAACGAAAATATTACTAAGTCCCAGTCAACTTTTGTTATTATTAGTTCTTTGCAGTAATCATTCGAATGAAATAGTTTTGACTAATATTCAGTACAATGAATTATTATCAAACTCCACCTATTTTTATAATGTATTGGTTTACAATTGGAACATTATGAAAATATTACCCAGCTCGTCTATGAATGACACTGTGTATCCAGTATTGTAAATACGGCTTGAACAAAAAAAAAAAAAAATAAATAAATAAATAAAATTAATAATAATAATAATAATAATAATAATGGAAATTTTAAAAGGAGTGGCAAAGAATTCATTTTCAATCCTTGACTGCGTTTTATGCCTTTCCGAATGATATTTTCTTTAACCCTGCAATTCCACTAAAGCCTTGAATTTTCTGATTAATGCGGGGAGGGGTAAACATCAAAGATTACGTATCAGTATATGAGAAAAGCAACGATTACTTCCTGATTCCTCGTGTTATTTTTTGTTATTGATTTTAATATCGATATTTAATGAAAATAAAAAGAAATTACTACACATATATTAGAAAAGTGCAGTAGAATTATATAAATAACGAATCTTTGGAAATAATTTTCAGCGATATTCATTATGTCTACCTTGGTTATAAAGCGCCTCATAATACAGTTTTTCCACGCTTATGACGCACCAATGCAGAAATCACTGCACTGAACTGTGCCTGTGCAGTGCTGAATGTGCGTTGTGGTATAGATTTGGTAGTTCGGTTTCAGTTGTGTTCAGATGGAAATATTCGTGTATCGTATATTTAATCAAAGAACAGCAAGGTCAGGATGGCCGAGCGGTCTAAGGCGCTGCGTTCAGGTCGCAGTCTGGTCTTCCAGGCGTGGGTTCGAATCCCACTCCTGACAAACGGAATTTTTTTACAGCCACCGTAGCCAAGTAGTTACATGCGAAGGTGCATAAGTACACGTTCTTTGAATGATCGGGTTCGAGCCCATGACTGCTAAATACGGTGCTGTTTCTCGTATTCTCTCTATCTTGTGAACTCCTCTGACCGTGTGGTTGTCCCGGAGTATAAACAGAAAATCCGTTTGTGTTTGTTTGTTTTTTAATAGTAAATAAGTTGCAATTATAGCCATAGCAGCTTATGCGCCATCAAACCCCCATAACAAGAACAAAAAAAGAAAGAAAAAAGCAAAACAGCGTCTACTTTTATGCGCGAACCGAGAAACTTTCTTTTTTCACGTCCGCTACATTTCCCATTCATTTCTGAAACCAGCGAACAGCAACAAACGTATCCAGCGCTCCAGCTACGATATAATTATATTAGTGAAGGATTTCTATTGGTTCGATTTTAATGAAATTTGGGATGGCTCGACAAACTTTTTTAAAGGTCAAAATATAGACCCTAACTTTTTTAAAGGCCCTCAAAATAACTCTAGCACATACCTCAAGAGTTCTTATCTGTTACCCCAACTGGACATATTATTTAGATGTTCTGGGGACAGAAACGTTTCAAGTGAGCGAGTAGCTAATACCAGGGAAGCAAGCGTAAATAACTTCAAGGGGTGTGTCGGTGTAGTTAATTACTCAAGAACACTAAGTCTTAATTGTTTATACAGTAATGTCAGAGGTGTCGTCAATAAAATAAGTGAATTCGAACTGTTGGTTAGGACAAGTAAGACTGACGTAATAGGTCTTACAGAAACGTGGTGCCACTCTGAGATAGGTGATGATGAGTTTCAGTATGGTATGTACAATGTATTTAGGAAGGATAAGGCACATAGAAAGGATGATGAGGTCATGTTTCTTATCAAAAGCAGCCTGAGCGCGACAAAAGCTTTCCCGGATTCAGACGTTTCGCGTGCTAGTATAGAATCTGTATGGTGTGAGATAGTTGGAAGCAAAGGTATAATGAGAGTGGGAGTAATCAACAGGCCAGGTAATTATGAAGGTTATTTATAATGAGAGCTTCTACATGCAAATAGAATGGGAAAGTAAATGTCAATGTCTTATTATGGGCGACTTTAATTTGCCTCGAATTGATTGGAGCAAATGGGAAGGAAACTCCACTTGGGGGACAAATTTTTAAATTAACTAGATGATTGTTATTTGTATCAACATGTCAGGGGAAAGCAGTAGGAAAAAGAATACTCTACACCTGATCATCACCCATGAACCAGATGACATAATAAGGCTGACAGTAAAGAAACCAGATGATATAATAGGGCTGACAGTAGAGGAACCAGATGATATAATAGGGCTGACAGTAGAGGAACCAGTAGCAGGAAGTGATCGCAGAGTTCCACGGTGGACGATGAAGAGAGAGAGAAGTAGCAGTAGTTAAAGGCAAAGGAATGGGTTATAATTTCAGGAAAGGAAATTATGACGGATTAAGATGCTACATGCACTCTATTAACAGGGTAGATATCTCACAGAGAGTAAATATAATTGAATTATGGTATACCTTAAAAACATTAATCACAGAAGCCTTGAATCCTTAAATACCATTAAAAAACTACTCCACAAGGAGGATTCCAAGTTGGATGAATAATGAAGTTGCCAGATTACTTGAGCAGAAAAAGACGGCATTGAAAAGTTACAGAGCAATAAAAAGTACTGAAGCCTTTAACTGCTACAAATTGATCTGTAATAGTGCCACAGAAAAGGATAGGCTGGCAAAGGCAGATTAAAAGATATCTGGCAAAGAGAGCAAAGAGTGGGGATAAGCAATTCTTCACATATACACATGCATAGAAGAGAAGCACAGATCGGACCCTTATATAATGGACGTGAGACATTATTAGATACTCCAGCTGATTTTGCAGATGAACTCAACAATCACTTTGCATCGATATTTACAGAAGAAAAACACTTTACGTCATTGAAAAATTATGGGAGTGAAGTTGAAAACTAGATAATAAATGATATTGAAATTTCACATGATTACTTAATGAAGACACTTTCGAGCTGACAGGCGAATAAGTATCCTGGGTTAATAGCATATACCCTATAATTTTAAGGGAGGCGGCAAGTGAGTGCACTGAACCATTAAGGCTAGTTATGAAAGCATCACTAGACTCAGGAGAGATTCCGTTGAAGTGGAAAAGTGCCAATATATCGCCAATACATAAAGGCGATTCTAAGAGTGTAGTGGGAAATTACCGACCTTTCAGTCTAACTTCAGCAATAGGGAAAAACATGAAGACAATGATTAAGGGCGGAATTCAGGATTATTTAGATAGAAATAGAATTCTGAAGGATACACAGTATGGTTTTATAAAGAGAAAATCATGTTTAACAATTCTGTTAAGGGGAAGTCTTGTCTGACCAATCTCATTGGATACTACAATGTGGTCACAAAGGAACAGTAGATATTTTGACAGGGTTACTCATGAGCTGGATTTAGTGAATAATTTCAACATTGTTTATTTAGATTTCAGCAAAGCATTTAACTCAATTCCACATGAGCAGTTACTTTATAAGTTCGAACAGGTTAACATCACAGGGAAAATCCTTAGACAGATAGCAGGATGGCTTCAGTAAGGAGCCAGAGGGGTGTGATAAATGGTTATTCCTCAGATTGGGCTAATGTAAGAAGTGGGGTTCCCCAAGGATCAGTATTAGGACCACTGTTGTTTTTGATTTTCATAAATGACATTGATGACGGGATAGAGGGAGTGATGTCTAAATTTGCAGATGATGTAAAGATTGGTAGAATAGTTAATGATCACCGTCATGCAGAGCTTCTTCAGAGTGACCTAGGTACACTTCGAGGATGGTCAGAAAAGTGGCAGCTTTGGTTTAATCCAGTAAAGTGCAAGGTCTTAAACCTGGGGAACAGTAACCCCAAAATAACTTATATACTTGGTGGAGGTGAACTAAAGCCAGTAGTGAAGGAAAGGGACTCGGTTGTTACAATACCGTCAGACATGAAGTTCTCCGAGCATTGTAGACAGGTTGCAGGGAAGGCCCATGGTGTCCTATCGATGACTTATCGAACATTTGCTAGTAGAGATAAGGTCGTCATAATCATATTATACAGGGTGCAGGAGGAACAGTAAATATTTTGGGAGGTTATAGTATCGATTATTCTGAGTAAAACAGTTCATACAAACATGTGTCCAATTCTCAATGGATATGGACTTTTTGAAACTGGCGCGCACAGCTTCCTGAATCAGGTGTGACCAAGAAGCAGTTCTAACCTGCTGTTTGGTGTTTGAAGCATTGTTTTCCTTCTATTTTCCAGAGAGAAAACAATGACAGCAATACACCAAAAGCAACCCGACTAGAAAGACTACAGGAGGTCAAACAAGCAAGTGACATACAAAACACTCACCATACCACAGAAAGACAAGACTTTAGGGCGATTTGGATGGCCTACTGGCGACCCAAAACCGCACTCCCTTGTGCGGCCTTGTTTTTCCCGGGGAGAAGGGTATTTGCTCTTCTCCCCTCCTCGCCTCCTCATATTTTCACTCTGGTGGGGAATGGGCATGCCCAACTGAAAATGGGGGGTCACCTTCCTATCGACCCCTTTTTTCCTATTTCATCGCCCCGTCTTCATCCTCCCCTCCCAACACTTTCTCTTGTACAGCGGTTGCCCCACATGCCCAAATTTAAATCACATCAAATTTTGCCCGACCTTTTAGGCTCTCTAGAAATAGTTTTTAAGCGTAAAACCCCACGCAGCGCTTTCTAAATGCAATTTTACCTAAATCAACTGCGATCGCTCCAACCTTTATTTTAGGTCCTAGTCACCGAAATCTCAGGAAAGTAAGTGGCATGACCTGCCAGAGTATAATTAGTCTCTTGGTACACCCGGCCGATGTCTCCGTCGCTAGGTATGGTAACGCTGGGTCCCACTAGGGGCCCGGCGGCCAACAGGCCCGATGAAAAATGGGCACAACAAACTACATACCACATTACCCATACATTATTTTTAAACCTCTGGCATAGACAGGGTACTGTCACTCGATACATAGAACATAGCGGAAATGGGAGAAAACGCCGGAGCCGTCTGACCCTCAACATACCTATACCTATAGTGTGCATGGTGTTAGGGGAAAGGGGCCTCCGGTGGTTTCCCACATCTGCGCCATATAAACTCTGTGGAGACAAACATTATCACTGTGAAAACTAGAAAGTGTTATGTGTTGTAAATAAAGTATTGTGTTGGGTTCTGTTGGGTTTCCAGGCTTTGGCCGCAGGACCCCTGGAGGGACCCCACGTTTTCTGCACACACCACTAGGAGGTTGCTAGGCTGCCCATAATTCTCTGGCTAGTCTCCTCCAGGTCGCCTGAGCTTCCTGGAAAGAGACCAAGTAAAAATGCCGATATGGTGTATGTCTACGGTTTTGTGGTGGAAGTGCTACTGTTGCTTGTTGGGAATACCGCCGACGATTTCCTAACAGCAGAATACCGGATCCAAGAGCGTTTACTAGTGTTTACACTAAACTGCGCGAGACTGGTACAGTTCCCAGCGATAATATTTCTTCTGAACGCGCAAATGAACAAAATGTGGATGAAATAGAACACATTCTTCAGCCGGTGGAACGTAATCCTACTATTAGCACACGAAGAATTTCTACGCGTATCGGTGTTCCACAGACAAAAGTATGGCGAACATTACGTGATCATGGTTTTATCCATTTCACATACATCGGGTGCAACACCTTCAACCAGGAGACGAAGTCCGGCGATTGGAATTTTGTAGGTGGATAAATGCTAATCGCCGATTAATTCCAATAATAGTAATAAAGCTACTTTCACCCGTGACGGTATCAACAATACCAGTAACTCTCATAGGTGGTCAGACGAAGACCACATGCCACTGTAGAAACAAATTTTCAACATCGCTTCTCTATAAACGTGTGATGCGGTATCATCGACAATCAGTTGATGGGCCTGTTGTGTTACAAAATCGTCTTAGAGGGCCCATTTACCTAGAATTGCTTCAAAACGAACTTTCACTGCTATTGAAGGAAGTTCCCTTGGCTACAAGGATTGGTTACTTTGCTACTTTCAGCATGACGGAGCTCCTGCACATTATACCCGTCTGATGATGCAATATCTAAATCGAACTTTCCGTGAACGATGGATCGATCGCGGTGGTCCCATTCATTGACCACTAAGGTCTCCAGACCTCACTCCGTTAAATTTTTGTTTGTAGAGCTGGATGAAAAGCACAGTATACAAAGAAAAGGTGAATACAAGAGAAGGTGTTTAAGGCTCTGAGAGGCATGAATAAAATGAATGAGGACGAAATTTTCACAGTTATAAATTATTCTATAAGGACAGGCCATAAATTAAAGTTACGGGGGTATATGTTTAGACTGGATTGCAGGAAGTTTTATTTTAGCCAGCGAGTTATAAATTACTGGAATAAGGTACCTCCATGGGTGGTAGAGGCCGACAGTTTGGGGAAATTCAAAGGTTAGCTGGATAGTTACATACGGGAGGAGGGAAACACATAGGTTGTCTATTTCCTCTTCTTTTATTAATTATTTATTTTGTTTAATTTTATTATTATTATTTTTTATTTATTTTGTTTTTTAAGCTGGGTGCAGCATAAGCCTTAGGCCTTCTTGCACCATATGGCCATTACTAATACTAATATAAAATTTCATATAAATTCATCCGCTAGGAGCCGAGTTATTACACGCGGACAGACGTCCATAGTGAAGACAATAGGTGCATTATTCATATACGCTAACGCGCGTAACAATTATATATATTTTAATAGATATATTAAAATTATCTAAAATATATTTATTTTAGATAATTTTAATAATATATCTAAAATATAAATGTATTATTAAAATTCCTTTTTGTTACAGTAATTGTTTTTCTTCATTTTTTGGTTTAATATTTCTTAATTTTGTTGATGAGCATATATATTATTATTTTTTTTTTTTTTTTTTTGGCCGGTGCAGCAAAAGCCTAGAGCTTCTTTGCACCATACGGCTAACGATAAGACAGAGAGATAAAAACTAGATAAAAACTAAAATATAAAAATTTTACATTAATTAAATATACACAGACACTCATACGCGACGTACGTATGATAAGACATTGGACGTTCGAAATGACGGCCATGTTATATACAGCATACACTGCCCTACCATTAATATCCGGACACTTGCCATTAGACAAAAAAAAAGAGCTCTTATCGTGTCATTTAATATTTTAAGCTGAAACCTTTTGCTTTTATGACGTCCTTCAATCTTTGCGGCATACTCTCAACCAGCTTTTTATAAATTTCAGGTGATATGTTCCTTCACACGGCCTTTAACGCAGCCACCTGTTCGGCCTTGTTCTTTGGGCGATCTCCACGAGCACGTACCCGACGATCCAGTACATCCCAAAGATGCTCGATAGGGTTCAGATCAGCATCTGGATTGGCCAATCCAACTTTTCCACACCCATGTCCCCAAACCACTCTGTTACGACCAGAGCAGTATGGCATGGCGCGTTGTCTTGTTGATACAGGTATGGGCCTTCCTCGAAGAATTGCCATAACGTTTGAAGTGCATAATTGTCCAGCATGTTCTGGTATTGCACAGCATTCATGGATTTGTCGATAACGACTAATGGGCCCATGCCAAACCATGAAAGGAGACCCATACCATGACATTGCCTCTACCAAACTTCATTGTTGGGAGGATACAATCAGGAAGAAACTGTTCCCCTGGCATTCGCCACACCGAGGAACGGCCAACAGATTGGTGGAGTGCGAACCTCGACTCGTCTATCCATAGGATTGTTTTCCACTGCTCTACAGTCCAGGATTCGTGCTCCTTACAACATGTTAATCGGCATCTAGCATTTGTTGAGGTGATCAATTCTGTTGGACTGTTTAGGTAATTCTGTTGAGCATGTCATCTTGCATGCCCATTTTTGAAATTGTCTGTTCGAAGCCCAGTGTGCATATTTATAGCAGGTTCTGTGACGTGTTGCAGGCAAAGGACCTGTTTCCCCATCCATGGAGGGGTGTGCGGATATTAATGGTAGGGCAGTGTACACATAATATGCAACATACACATAATACAGTAGACTTTCAGAATAACGGCACCTTCGGGGATTCATGGTGCCGTTATTTCGATTTTTCCGTTATCTAGAAAGTTTTATTTTTAATATATTTAATGCAGAAATCATAAGGCTAAATAAGAAATAGAAAGATTAAGAATGCAATTTTATTAACTGCACATAAAAAACATAAACATGTTGACTATCCAGTGTTATATTCTGCCATTAATACACTTCTGCTTACGCCCCGTTCTATTTTCTTTATTATATCAAGTTCGGTTTTCGGTGTAGCACAGTGGTATTATCACCGTCCTCCCCATCGGGCGGAAAAGCCTCGGGTTCGAATCCCGTCGATGACGCGATAAACTTTTATGGGCTTTTTTCACTCCGTGGCTGAGTTAGTCGTTCTCAGGCATAGAAAGCAAATTTTTTCCCCCGAAATCTGTGGTTTTTTCCTCCAGCAAAACAGGGAAATCGACCAGAGAATACACGCATTTCACAGACTCAATGCACATGGGTATATGACTTAACCTTTCCAGGTGACCCTAATGTAATTGTTTAGATTATATCAAGTTTGTCACTAAGCTTTAATGTTGTTCGACTTCTTTTCTTCGCTGTATGAGCTTTATTAACTTTAGGAGCCATAGCGAGGAGTTTTTAATTTAAAATAAATATAAAACAGAGGTATAATCCGTGATATCCAGGGTGCTCACATCTGGTGAGTATGGGCTTGGCACACCCAGGGTCCTGAGCTGGATATTATCATTCTTCTCTCTCTCTCTCTCTCTCTCTCTCTCTCTCTCTCTCTCTCTCTCTCTCTCTCTCTCTCTCTCAGGGTAACTCGGGAATTTTTTTTGGCTGGTGCAGCATAAGTCTCAGGCTTCCTTGCACCAAATGGATAATAATAATAATAATAATAATAATAATAATAATAATAATATCAGTACAGAATTCACTTTCAAAATGGCGAACGTAAACAAATACAGTAATTACGTGACTTGCCGTTTTCTTTTTTTCGCCACCGCAAGACATCTGCGCTGTGTGTAAACATCCGATCTCGACGTGCCGTTAGTTAGAATGTTCCGTTATTTGGGGCTCCGTTATTTCGACAGTCTACTGTACATTGTATGTGACGTCGTCGTCACTTCCGTTATGCCAGATACATTGGAAGTATTAGCATTAGCATTAGTTCAGGCATACAATGCAAGAAAGCAAGCTTATGCAGCATCAGCAAAAAAAAAAAAAAAATTTAAATGATAAAATAAAATAAAATAACCCTCCCATTTCACCCATCCATTCACTCCAAATGTCTGTCTAGCTCAGCCCTAAATTTATTTAAGCTATCAACAACTTCCACAAAAAGAGATGGAAGTCTGTTTCAGTAATAAACCACCCGCTTGCTAAAGGAAAATTTCCGCACATCTATTCTACAACTGTCTTTCCTCCATTTGAATCTATGCCTCCTGAGGTTCTTAGTCTGAGCAAGAGGAAGAATCCCATCAGCATTGAGCTTGCTCAACCCATTCAAGGCCTCAATCAGATCACCTCGCATGTGTCTAGTCTCCAGGCGCTGCAATTTGCAGAACTTGAGCCTTTTTAGTAAGAGCAACCTTTTGTTCCCCTCACCAATCTTGTTGCCCTTTTTTGTACTCATTCTAGTAAATCTACATCCTTCCTACAATGAGGCCTCCAGATTTGTACACATGCCTTGTACAACGGGATAATCACTTCCTTGTCCCTGCTAGCAAAATTCCTAAATATCATTGACAAGACTTAATGACCTGCTCTGGCAGCCCTTCTTCAGATTCTGTGTGTTTCACGTTGTTGTTGTTGTTGTTGGGATTTAGGTGCATAAGCGACTTAGGCCATATGGCGCTATTGTGCATTATGTCTGTGCAAGTGTGTTCACGGGCTTCATTAGAAATCCTTCCAGTACAGACAGGAATCGAACCCAGACCTCTCCAAACGAGTGCCGAAAGCACTATAGTGTCACAGTCCTCCGTGACAGTATTACGCTTTCGTCACTTGTTTTTTGTGATCAAAAATATGTAGAACTCTAATCATAAAACTTTATTTAAAATTTTTTAATTTATTTTAAAACATATTATAATATACAGTAATTTGGACAGTAGTCTCTCTTTGTTTTCTACATGTTTGTCTACATGACTTATTTTCTACATGATTATTTTGTGCACAGTTTTTTTGAGTCAATGGTAAGCTAACTGAAAATTTTATTGTGTTTACTAAAAGAACCTTTCAATGATATCTAACTGGGTAATTGTGCTTCTGGGTTGCAGTTCCTTCCCTGCAACTTATTTTTGTTTCTCCCAGGGCCTTATTATAGATCGGCTTTCTGTGAATCCAGTCTTTCAGTTATAAGACGAGCAAGTTTTGTGAGTCACTTGCTTTTCTAGGAAGGTCCAGTGGACTATGAAAACAAGGGTGTCGGGATAATTTTTGGAGGGAAGTATACATCAAAATAGCATTTCAAAATAGCATATAATGCCGATGACAATGTTCACGTTATGAGCAAGTCTTGTTTTTGATTAGATGCAGCCGGTTTAGTTTAGTTTGAAAATCCTCTTTCTTCTCTATACTTCTGTTTGATTACAGAAGCCTCACGATGAATTTTAGCTGATTTTTCTTTCCAAGCTCTACACCTATAATTAGAGGCGATGCGATTCTCTGAAGAGATAATAACTGGGTTGTAGCAATGACGTGTAAGATGGATAACCCTTTGTTTGCGGAGCGGATTTTAACAAAGCTACAAAGATGAATATTATAGCTTATTAACAATATGCAAAAGCAGCCTAAACAGTTTAAAAAGCTTACTAAGAAGATGTAGAAAGCATAATATTCTAACAATAAGCAGAGTTTTTAGATTTCATTACATGAACAAAGAAACTTTCCAAATAACCGAGCACTTACACTAGGTTTGGTTGTCGTTAGAAAGACTAGTGAGAAGTTTCTAGTATTCAGACACTGGGGAAGAAGTATGAAAATCGGCTGTCAGAATGTTTTACAAATATATTCATAGGAAAACAGAAGCACTGATACCTATTAATTCTAAAGGATAACATTTTAAGACTATTCACTGCACAAGATATGTCTGAAAGGTTCTAGGACTGATTTTTTTTAAACGATACTACTAGCCCCATATATTGGCCACTGTCGAAACTATTCACTGTCAAGTCTGAACTGGCTCTGTGCCAAATTTCATCAGTGTGCACAAAGGCGTTCTACTGGAAAGTCATGTTTAAGTTGGCTCAGCAAAATCACGTCGTCTTGGATTAAAGGACCGAGCAAGGAGTGGTGATAAAATTTTGTTTTAAAGTCGAAAAAACTGCAACTTAAACAGTTGCAATGGTGAATGTAACTTACGAACATGAAGCACTATCCAACATTTTTTGCTGGTATGGGCGATTCCGCGAAGGGCGGGAAGGTGTTCAGGAAGATAGGCGGAGTGGTCACCCATCCAAGTCTCGTACGGAATCGACCAACGAAAAAGTTCAGTAACTGTTACTGGAACACCGCTGCGAGTCCCTCCTAATGATAGTAGACAGCTTCACATCATCAAGAATACCTTGCGTTCGATTATTGTCGAAGATTTGAAAAAGTGGAAAGTGTACTCGCATTTCATACCATATGCATTGATGGCAGCAGGAGGAACGAGTTGCTGCGTGACGAGATTCTCCAGTGGGGCAAAGATAATGTAGTTGACTTCAATCCTTCTAAAAGTCAGTCCTGTCTTATATCCCGCAAAACAGGTTCTTCTGCTCTTACGCTTATCTTAGATGAGACTGATTTCGAGGCAAGGTCATATATCTCTATTGGTGTTTAGCCTGACTTCTAATCTCTCTTGGCATAAGCACAATACAAATATTGCTTCCTATGCATTCAAAAAACTAGGTTTTCTTCTTTGCTTTCGGCGTTACGTTTCTTCCAAACAGCTCTTCGCTCTGTACAAAAGGCTTCCAAATTTCTTTTAAAAAAGGGCAGTTAGGTTAATTAATTACTCACCGCTAACAAAGTCTCTTCACTCTTTGTTTTAAATGCGTTTTGTCTCTGCTGGATGCCCTTTTTTTATGTCCTCGTGGGTAGCACAGATGGTAGAATCGTTGTCCTCTAGACACCGAGTTGAAAAGACCTGAGTTCGAGTGATGTCGATGAAGTGCGGAATTTTTATGCGCCTTTTTCACAACGTGGCTAAGTTAGTAGATCTCAGGAGAGGGTAGCATGGTTTTTCATCCAGCAAACAGAAACTCGACCACAAAACACATGAAATTTATTGACAGTATATACGGAGCAATATGGCCTTAGTCGCCGATGTTCTTCTGAATTGGCTTCTATAATTTCCGCTCGCTCTTCAAAACCAGTTCTAACACGTGCCGGAGCCAGGCAACATCATTTTAATGCAGAACTTCAAACTTATAGAACCAACTTTTCTTCTTCCTCATTTATTCATTCAAGTTTAGTTTTCTGGAATAACCTCCCTTCATCCGTATTTCCTCAAAATTTCAGTCGACAGAAATTCAAGTCTAATATCTACAAGTATCTTCTTTAATCTTCTCAACCCATGCGCGGCACTATAGATTCTAATACCTCTTGTCCTTGGGTTCTCATAAAAAAAAAAAAGCAGAGCTCCTTCAGGATGACTTAAAAGCAACCCCAAAATAAATTATACACTTGGTGGAATTGAATTAAAAAGAGTAGAGGAAGAAAGAGATCTGGGAGTTATAATATGAGCAGATATGAAATTTTCTGAGTAGTGTGAACAGACAGCCAAGAAAGCCCATGGTGTCCTATCGATGATTTATCGAACATTCTACTGTAGAGATATGGAGGTCATAGTTTCACTGTTTAAGGCCATAAATTCAAATTACAGGAGAAGTGGTTTAGACTAGATTGAAGGAAGTTTAGCCAGCGAGTAGTTGATTGCTGGAACAGGTTGTCTTCTCTGGTAGTTGAGGCTGATAGTTTGAATAAATTCAAAGGTCAACTGGACGATTACATACGTGAGGAGAGAAGCAAATAATTTTTGTTTTTTCAACTACTCTTTTTTTTTTTGTTTTGTTTTTTTTTCCGGCCAGTGCAACAAAAGCTTTTGGCTTCTTTGCTATAGCTATTACTTGCATTATATAATACAGTACTTTAATTATATAATATTTGCATTATATAATACTACTACTATTTGATTGAGACGGTAGACTGAGATCCACACTTTTTTTAAAAAAAAGCATAGCTGGTGATGAATCCTCGTGCTTTGCGTAAGAAACAAAAGGACATTCAGCTGCATGGGTTAGAAAAAATTAGCAGGCCGAAGAAACTCTGGTTCCAAAATTCTCGAACCAAAATGATGTTGGTGGGTTTTTTATTTATTTATTTTTATTGGCTCCAGTTGTGCACAAAGAATTTGTACGGGAAAGAGAGACAGTCAACTATGAATTTTACAGAACAGCTATTTTACAGACTGTTTAAAATAATTCTGCGTGCTGGGCCAGACACGGCCGAGTCAAGTTCTTTCTTCACGAAAATATACCTTCACACAGAATGCGACCCTCGTCAAGCATTTTTTCTAGCACGCAATGGTATTACTGTGCTTTACCATTGCGGAGATGGGGGGAAGCCCCTGGTGCCGTTTGACACTAAACACACTACACTGTGCTTCACCATTCCCCTTATTAATCGGATTTGGCACATCTTGATTATTTTCTGTTCCCCAAAGCGAAACTCCACCTGAAGGGGCACCATTTTGACAGCATTTCAGATATCCAAACCAGCATGACGAGGGACTTAAACATATTTCCACAAGATCAGTTCCACAGAGCCATTCAGAAGCTGTACGCGAGTGCAAAGAGATGTATGGAGTTACGATGGATGTACTGGTTATCACCAGTGATCATTCGTGTATTAAGAATCTGCAGATAAAAGAACCACTCAATAGGTGGCAGTGATCACAGTGTACTGATGTGGGATTTACTTAAAGATATAATTACCATCAGGGCTAAAGGAAAGGGTTTTTGCTTCTGTAAAGGTGAGTACAGTGGTCTCAGACAGTTTTTAAATTCTGTACAGTGGGATCACTGACGATGTTACCAACAGTACATTCTAAGTGGGAAGCATTCAAGGAATTAATCGTGGATGCTACTAAAAGTTTCATACCTATTAAGAAATATTGTTCAAGGCTTAGGCCTAAATGGTTGTCAAATGAACTAATGAGACTCGTAACAGAGAACAAAAATGCATGGGATGCATATAAATTATCAAGTGACTCAGAAGCCTATGGCAGATATAAGCTAGTCTGTAATCAGGTCACAAAGGAGGTTAGGCAGGCGAAGGCAGATTACGAGAAATCCTTGGCAAAAGATGCTAAGAAAAACAGCAAGGATTTCTTTACTTATATAAACTCTAAAAGGAAGGGGATGAATATGATTGGCCCACTTGACATCGATGGTTCGACTGTTGATGATCCTGCCCAGATAGCAAACAAACTGAATGAGTATTTTGCATCTACATTCACACGTGAGGAATTATTACAGTTTGAAAATGGAAGAAGGTTATCAAATTGTAGCAGGATACTTAATGATTTTGTAATAACTGAGAGCAAAGTGGAGGAGAAATTGTTGAAGTTAAACATAAGAAAAGCACCTGGGGTGGATGGGATCTATCCAATTATATTAAAGGAGGCGGCAAAGCAACTAAGCAAACCCTTAGCCATAATTATGAGAAAATCCTTGGACTCAGGGGAGGTTCCCACGGACTGGAGATATACAAATGTATCCCCAATTCACAAAGGGGGATCGAAGGGTGACACGAGTAATTACAGACCAGTTAGTTTAACTTCTGTTCGGGGAAAATAATGGAGTCGCTGGTTAAAGATGCATTGCAGGATCATCTAGACAAGACTTCAGCAATAATTCAGACACAGCATGGGTTTGTTAAGGGAAAGTCTTGTCTGCGAAATTTGATAGGATATTATGATGTGGTTACAAAGGAACTGGATGCAAAAAATAATTTTGATATCATATATTTGGATTTCAGGAAATCTTTTGACACTATTGCGCATGGAAGACTATTGTACAAATTGGAGCAGAATGGTATTAAGGGTAAGTTGCTACAATGGATAAAAGAATGGTTAAGTGCGAGAAGACAGAGGGTGGTAATCAATGGGTGCTGCTATTCGTGGACTAATGTTATTAGTGGAGTCCCACAGAGTTCGGTGTTGGGTCCACTGTTGTTTTGTACATTTATTAATGATATTGATGAAGGTATATCAGGCTTAGTGTCGAAGTTTGCAGATGATACAAAGGTTGGCAGGGTTGTTAATGACAGTAATGACAGTGTGCTACTGCAACAGGATCTAGAAATTTTGGGCAGATGGGCTAAGAAGCGGCAACTGTAGTTTAACCTTGACAAATGCAAAGTACTGCATATGGGTAGAAGTAACCCCAGAGAAACGTATCAACTGTGTGGTACTACACTTAAGGTGGTAGAAAATGAAAAAGACCTGGAAGTAATTGTGCAGTCAAATATGAAATTTTCTGAGCAATGCAGACAGGCTGCCAGAGCAGGTCATGGGGTTTTGTCAATGATATATAGGAATTTTGCTAGCAGGGAAAATTATTATTATTATTATTATTATTAGCCATATGGTGCAAGGAAACCTGAGGCTTATGCTGCACCAGCCAAAAACAAATTTCTGAGTTACCCTGTGTGTGTGTGCGTGTGTGAGAGAGAGAGAGAGAGAGAGAGAGAGAGAGAGAGAGAGAGAGAGAGAGAGAGAGAGAGAGAGAGAGAAGTAGAAGGAAATCACCAAGAAAGAGAAGAATGATGATATCCAGCTGAGGACCCTGGGTGTGCCAAGCCCATACTCAAAAGGATGTGATTGTCCCCTCTGTATAAGGCAATGGTCAGGCCACGCCTTGAGTACTGCGTACAGGTCTGGAGCCCTCATTTTAGGAAGGATGTAGATTTGCTTGAGCGTGTACAGAGAAGGGCAACAAGATTGGTGAGGGGAATGAAATGATCCTCTTACCAAGAGAGGCTTAAGTTCTGCAGATTGCAGTGGCTGGAGACTAGGCACCTGCGCGGTGATCTGATTGAGGTGTATAAGGCCTTGAATGGGTTGAGCACGCTGAATTCTGATGGGATCTTTCCACTTGTTCAGATTACGAACCTAAGGGGGCATAAATTCAAATTAAGAAAGGACAGATGTAGAATAGATGTGCGGAAATTTGCCTTTAGCCAGCGGGTGGTTAATTGCTGGAACAAACTTCCATCTGTCATTGTGGAAGTTGATACGTTGAATAAATTTAAGGAGGAACTGGACAGGTATTTGGAGGGAATGGTGTGATTTTTTTTTTTTTTGGCTGATGCTGCGTAAGCTCATACACTTGCTTTCTTGCATCACATGCCACTACTACTACTTTGAAAATTAAATGGTAATATTTTTTTTCCCGATTTCGATTTTTTATGAATGTAGTCCTAAAACGTTTCAGACACACTTTGTATATTTTATTCACTGAACAACTATTCAGAGAATTTTAGGTTTTTTTTTTAGTTTAGGCATTTCTTTATAAGGGTCTTTTTTTAGAGTTATCTGGGTTATATTTTAGGTTTAATGTTTTTTAGGGTTATCTAAACATGCTAAAGAAAATAGACAATTGAATTGACATCTAAATCGATTAAGGTATAACGAAAGAGTTATAAAAATCATCAACCAATAATAAACTGGAGAAAACTATACAAGTTCCTGATATATCTGAATAACTGGAGGTTATATTTACTTTACCCAAGATCAAGGTTATATTTACTTCCGATCATCGTTCTATTTGCATTACCGCGCCTCAAAGTAAAGGTTATTTTAAGACATGACATCGAGTGGAAATTTAGATTTTGGCAAGTGTACACCCACAGCAAATTTTTCATTAAGAAAGACTTTTTTTTTGTACTTCCCTCTCTCTTCTCACAATTCAATATGCTGGCCAAAAGACAAAAATTTAAATTATGACATGGACTTAAATAATTTTTGTATAATATATGCAGACTCGTGCTTGTCAACCGATGGAATGCAAAGTCCTTTCGAAGGGTATTCGGAAATATTATATATACACTGTATATGTATTTATTAATTCGCTATAAATGTATGCTTATTTTTATATTAATAACTTTTCATATAATAATAAGCTTTCGCATAATAAATAAAAATAAATATTTCTTGTATACTAAGACGGGGAAAACAAGATAAGCACACCATCGGAGTACCTATAATGTATGGTCGCTACGGCGCCCGCGTATTACAAGCGCCTCAGATGAGGAGTGCTACAAATAGGAATTGCTTAGGACGCCAACATACCTTAGAGTCGCTGAGGTGTATTAGTTAAACTTTATTCACGTACCCCGTAATACATTTTCGTAGAAGACAGTCTACGATAATGTATTAAGTTGTGCGTGAATAAAATAACATTTTATAAAAGACAAATAAAATTTGTTTCATGAGTATACAGGGATAACTCAATAGAAACTTTATCCAGAAAGCATCCAAATAATACAAGTTTTTTTACAAAATATATTTGCCCTCGCGTGTAGCATGTATGTATAAGCACCGGCCTCCCCACTCCGAGTGGAAAAGGCTTTGGTTCGAATCTCGTCACTTGTGCGTTTTTATTGGCTTTTTTCACAATGTGGCTGAATTAGTCACTGTCCACCGAAGGTTGCATGGTTTTTTCTACCAGAAATTCTGGTTCTTCATCCAGAAAACAGACAAAATACATGCAATTTATGGACATAACATACAGTATATGGCGCAATATGATCTAAGGCATTGATGCGCCTAAAATCCTACAATGACAACAAAATATTTAGGGACACTGACACCTAAGTATATTCATAAAACTGAATATAGAATAGAATCTTTAATTGCAGTATAAGATATATATATACAATTTATTGAGTCCCGACATGGTGATGCCAGGGGTTTACAAATACGCGTTTACATATAAATACATACATATATACATACATACAAATACATCCATACATATATAGTACAAATACATATACGTATATTTGTACATACGTACAACACCAGGGGCTCACATCTGGTGAGCATGGGCTTGGTAAACCCAGGGTCCTGAGCTGGATATCATCATTCTTCTGGCTTGGTGATTCCCCCCTCTCTCTCTCTCTCTCTCTCTCTCTCTCTCTCTCTCTCTCTCTCTCTCTCTCTCTCTCTCTCTCTCAGGGTAACTCGGGAATTGTTTTTTCAGGCTGGTGCAGCATAAGCCTCAGGCTTCCTTGCACCATATGGCTAATAATAATAATAATCATAATAATTATAATAATGATTATTATTATAGTGGCGCTATCCCTCGAATGGCTACCACAAGAGAAGGGCAAAACCATCCAGTCCCACCAACTGGAAGTGCTTCCTGCGCAAGTGACCACCCAGGAAGGGACAAAACGCCAGCGCATGAAGTGGAGCGTCGAAATGAATACGTACATCATGCAAACATACTACGAGATAACGAAGCAGGAGACCGATATTGCAATTTACAGGGCGAGATTACAAACCAAGTGGCTGGAACGATTCCCGGATATTCAGGTCACCGAACAGTGAATAGCGAACCAGAGAAGGACCGTCGTCACGAAGAACCTGATAGCTCCTGCAATCTTGGAAAAAATCAAGCAGGACGTGAGCGATCAACTACAAAGGATAAAGAATACGGAACCAGAGGAGGAAGAACATACCACCACCGAACCAGAGGAGGAAGAGCAAGAAGAAATACCCCACATCAGCTGAAGTGGAAAGAGACGATGTCATGATATCCAGAATAGAGGACGAGTGGAAGAAGGCCCTAACAGAATTCAAAGGAAAGGAATGGACCCCACAAAGACTCACGTGATACCGAAGCAGGGGCCGAATAGAACAGTCACAAGAGAGTCACTGACCACCTCAATCGGCACATAATACCGCATTACCTCGACAGCAATGGTGAAACACTGGAGGCCATACACACAGCCGTGTATTGTGCTGCGGTAGCAGCCACGCGAATTAATGGAAGAGAAACGAGATACCAGCAGCAGAAGAACCGTAAACAGAAGGAACCGTCAGCTTGGGAAAGAAGATTTCAGCAGAAGACAGAAGAATTAAGTCAAGACAGGCCAATTGACCAAGTACCAACGGGGCAATAGGAGTAAGAAATTAATTGGAAAAGTGAAGAGCATCCTGAAGAGAGACAGCGTCCACAGCAAACATGAAACAAAAAATCAGAGAATAGGAGAGTACTTGGACATATTGAAGCAGAACCTCCTTGCACTCGGAAAGAGACTACACCGATACAAAGAGAGCTCCAAGAGGAAAATAAACAACCGAATCCTCGATGAGGACCAAAGAGGCTTCTACAGGTGTCTCGGAGAAGACGGGAAAGAAGGGAAGGGACCCACCCGAACAGAAGACGATTGAGGAGTTCTGAGGAAACATATGGAGCAGGGAAGTAAGACATAACAGACGAGCCCGTGGATAGAACTAGAACGCAAGAAAACCAAGGACGTACAAGAAATGAGAGGGGCGGGAGATTCGGGAAGAAGAAATAAAACGGACGATCAAGAACTCTCACAACTGGCGAACTCCAAAAATAGATAACGTCCACAACTACTGGTACAAGAAGCTCACTTGCACACACAAGCACCTGGCAGAGCAGTTCACCCGAATGATAAGGCATCCAGAGACAATCCCGAAGTTTCTCACTGAAGGAGTCACATATCTGAAGCCTAGAGATGAAGACACAAGAAACCTCGCGAAATACAGTCCAATCACATGCCTCCCAATAATGTACAAGATACTGATCAGCTGCCTAACCAGGAAGATATATCAGACCACTTGGAGAGCCAGAACATAACGGCCGAACAGCCGAAAGGATTCAAGCGGCTGAGCAAAGGATGCAAGGAGCAATTAACCATAGATGCCGCGGTTATGGAGCAAGCCTACAAGAAGCGCCGAAACGTGTACACAGTCTACATCGATTACCGCAAGGCCTTCAACTCCGTGCCTCATAGCTGGCCAATAGAGACCCTGGAGATCTACTACAAGGTCAATCCGATAGTGACAAACCTCCTAGAAGCAACAATGGCGAAATGGAGTACCACTATTAAGGTCGAGAACATCACAGCCAGACCAATCCCCATCAGAAGAGGAATCTTTCAGGGAGATTCTCTGAGCGCACTGTGGTTCTGTTTAGCACTTAACCCGCTATCCACCATACTCAACAGTAGCAAATACGGATATAACCTCAAAGAAGGAAAGAACCTGCGCACCCTCACCCACCTAATGTACATGGATGACATCAAGCTCTACGCGGGAACCGAGAAGCACGTCCAGCAACTACTCCAGATCACCGAAGAATTCAGCAATGATATTAGGATGGAATTTGGTCTAGACAAATGCAAGACCCACGGATTGTACCAGGGAAAATTAGTCAACCGAAACTACCTGCTGCAGACTGGTAAAGAGATCGAAGCCATGGTAGAGGGAGAGGGCTATAAATACTTGGGGATGATGCAGGCTCAGCAGTTACTGCACAAGGAAATTAAGGCCTGCCTGACCGAAAAATACCATCAGAGACTCAGACGCCTAGTGAAAGCAAAGCTGAACGGAGGGAACACAGTTAAAGCCATAAACACCTATGCAGACCTAGTGCAAACATACTCCTTTGGGGTCATAGGTTGGACTAACACCGAGCTGGAGGGTGGCATGAGAAAGACAAGGACAATGATGACCAATAAGTAGTGGAGAACTGCAATAAAATTCTTAAGGCTCGATTTGAAATTTCAGGAAACTCACCTCTGAAATCCAGAACGCATCTAGGGGGACTTCAGTATGTTTCATTTTAAGACTTCAATCACCTGAAACTGATGCTAATAGTAATCACTGTGAACCCATGCTAGATGAGACGGATACAAAGGATTTCGTACCCAGTCAAAACTATATTTAGCGATGCAAAGTATTTTTCAATGTTGTTTTCAAATGCTTCTAAGTGATCGTTTACGACAGCAGTAATATGCTTTTTATTGATTTTAGATATTAACGGAAACATGAAGATTTCCCTTTCTTGTTCTTTTCAGCCAAATCAACGGTGTTTTCTTAAATGCCAGTAGCTTGTCTGTAGAAGTAAGGATGTTATAATTGCGTCCTTGCATACTGGTATTCAAGATGTTCAAATGGATGGTTATTTTCGCTAGATAAGCTAGCCTCGCACAGCACAACATATTATTCGTAAAAAATGTTCTTTTCTTCTGGTTGAAAGAAAATTTTAATTTCTTCTTTTAGTTCATAGACGCGAAACAATACTTTCCCCCTTGACATCCATCTTACTTCTGTATGCAAAATTAAATATTCATGCTTAACATCTATGGCTCTACAAAGCTGACGGGTTTTTAGTGGTCTTGATTTAATGTACCTGACCATTAATAGAGCTTGATCTAACACTGATTTCAACTCATTGCCTTTGTGTTCTTCAACAAGCGACTCTGAGCAGAAAGAAATGAGTAAACATCACATTCGGATATTCTTTCTCTACAAATGAAATAAAACCTCTGATGGACTTTATCATTGATAGAGCACCATCGGTACAGAAATCCACGCATGACTTCCATGAAAGCATTTTATAAAAAAAGTAGTCAAATATCAAAAATATCATGATTAAAGAGGCCTGTGCGTACTGGATTCATTATGAAGCTAACATTACTGTAACACAGAGCGAAAACGGATACAAAAATAGATTGTGACAACTTTAATAATGGGAAATATACATATATCAGATTAGATACATACAAACAAAAAGCTTTCAGTTGTTTTGTCAACCTTCCTCAGTTAAACTGACAGTTAAGAATGGAGCATGAGGGCGTGTACTGCCAATCTTGTACGTGAAGTGCGTGATTAACTGTTGGATGTTGAAGCCTGGGTAGTTTGGGTAGTATGGGATAAAGGCGCTCGCGGCTGAGTCATTACCTTGGATATTTCTGTTGGTCGTTACGTGGCCATGTGTCTGTAGGTCACACCTGTCAAGGGTATTTCTGCCCTTAAGACACTGAAACAAGACTCATCCATCGTCATCCCACCGGCAGATAAAGGACGTCGAACAGTCGTAATGAATCGAACAGATTCCGAGACAAAAGCCTTGCTGCTTTTGCAAGACACTTCTGTTTATCAACTCTTAACCGTTCCTCCCATCAAAGCTTTGGAACGATGAGAGTCAAAAGTGAACATCCTCGTCAACAGTTGGCTTAAACAGAAGAAAATAACAGAATCAGCACGTAATCACCTCCGTGACTCCGTCTGCCAGATTCCACAGTTCTACGGACTACCGAAAGTTCACAGAGAAGGTACACCGTTAAGGCCCATTGTCTCCTGTTGTGGCTCACCGAGCAATGAATTAGCTGAGTTTGTCTCGGGGCTCCTTTATCCCATAGTAGGCAAGACCACCAACACCGTCTCTAACAGTGTTGAATTCATAGAACGGATCAGAACCATATCCATCTCACAACATCAATCATGGCATCATTTGATGTAGTTTCACTTTTCACCTCCATCCCAGTAGAACTTGCCATCACATGTGCAAAGCAACTCTTAGATAGCGATCAAACCCTTGGCAGCAGAACCAAACTAACACCAGACGATATCTTCACCGCCCTCAGACTGTGCTTAATAGGTGGTGCAATCATGTTCAACGACTCCATTTACCAACAAGTACACGGCACAGCCATGGCTTCCCCAGTTAGTTCGGTCACGGCAAACGTCGCGAGGGAGGAATTAGAGAGTCGTGCAATTACAAATGTAGCAGATCCCATTACCTTTTGGTGTCGCTACGTGGACGATGTGTTCGTGGTTATCCCCAGAAATTCAGGTGATCGAATCTTAGACCACCTCAATTCTCTGTCGCCTTTCATAAAATTCACCATCGAGCTAGAGTCGGAAACCACCATACCATACTTAGACACCCTTGTCCGGCGCGAGGGCACGCGCTTGAAGACAACTCTCCATCGTAAACCAACGTGTGCTGGCCAATTTATCAACTTCCGGTCAGCTCACGCGCGTAGCCATCTTCTTGCCACTGCATGACCCTTGCTAACTCGTGCCGGGACACACTCTAGCTCTGTAAATGAGAGGTGCACCGAAATTGCTAAAGTCAAGGCGGATCTCACGAGGCGTGGCTATCCTATCAATAACCTTGACAGGTGTGACCTACAGACACATGACCACGTAATGACCAACAGAAACATCCAAGGTAATGACTCAGCCGCGAGCGCCTTTATCCCATACTACCCAAACCTATCACAACAGGTTTGTAGAGTCTTAAAATCACATGGGATAAAATGCGTACAATTCCCAGGCAGAAAATTACGATCCCTCATCTCTAAGGTAAAAACACCTGTCCCCACCTTACTACAAAGCGGATTGGTCTACCGCATCTCTTGCCGTTACTGCACTACCTGATACATCGGGGAAACTGGGAGACGGCTCGAAAAACGCCTTTCCAAACACAAAAGAGCAATCCGCTTACGGATGTGGAGCACTCAGCTATTGCCGAACACGTTTGGGCAACCCACCACGACATTGACCCACACCGCGATGTTGTGATTGTGGATATGTCCCGCCACTATCGCCGACGCGCCTGGTTGGAATCGTTGAACATCAAATGCTCCAATACCTCAGTCAACAGGAACAGTGGATGTCAAGTCCACCCTATCATCGAAACAGCAATCCTGACTATTGACAAACGCTGGCAACGTCCGCATGCATTACAGCCACAGGCTTCAACATCCAACAGTTAATCACGCACTTCACGTACAAGATTGGCAGTACACGCCCTCATGCTCCATTCTTAACTGTCAGTTTACCTGAGGAAGGTTGACAAAACAACTGAAAGCTTTTTGTTTGTATGTATCTAATCTGATATATGTATATTTCCCATTATTAAAGTTGTCACAATCTATTTTTGTATCCGTTTTCGCTCTGTGTTACAGTAATTTTAGTTTCATATCAAAAATATCGTTACCTCTGGTGCATTCTTTAAGCTCTTTGCAGTAAAAATTGAGTTATAATTTCAGTTCCATGAAAAAAAAAAAAAAAAAAAACGAACAAAGGTTAGTAGCTTTGCTTTGCCACTAATATCACTAAACTCGTGCACGTTTAATGCGAAATCTGATTTTTTTAGCCTTGTAGATACTTGTTCCTGGATGTTAGAAGACATTTCGATTATTCTTATTTGAATAGTGTCATCTGATAGGGGTTCTTTTTTTCACTTCATCACCAAACAATGTTCTGACAATCAAACGACAAGTTGGCATAATAAGCTTTGTAAGCATATTATGCCAACATAATAAGCATAATAAGCTTTTCCAACATACTAGGCATGATTATGCCTATTATGTTACAAAGTTTTTCCGTATTATGTTGTTTGTTTATATTACAAAGCTTATTATGCCAACATAATAGGCATAATAAGCTTTGTAAGCATATTATGCTTATATGTAAGCGTATAAGCATTGGCTATGGTGTGCGGTTTCTTTTGCAATGCAATGATTTCTACTACTTGAAGAATACAAATGAAAAGAATAGAAATTTCAGAAATTTGTATTCTTTTCTCAAAATAGTTTGCTGGGTTTTTTTTTTTTTGTTGTTCAAGTAATCTTTTGAAATAGCTTAAATCTTTATCCACAAGATTCGCATGGCTAGTGATTAAATATCTCTTCAATTTGCTAGGAACCATGGCATCGTTGGAAAGTTTTTCCCCATAAACAACCAACAGAGGTAGAGGACAGCGCTTCTCTTCACATGAAGAAAATCAGAAACTTAAATAACTGTTCATATACGGATAAATTTGCGCTTCTTCGTTTGCGTGTGCAACCGAAGAGATAAAGTTGGCTTTTATCAGTTGTGGGCCTCCCAATATAATCCTTGTTACAGCATTCTCCTTCATGTCTTCTGATGAAATTTTTCATTTTACTTTTAGGGTGGCTACTTAAGCATGAAAAAGTAACGATTAAATTAAACGATTAAAAACAGACGCCTAAAATGCTTTATGTAATTGTATTAATGTACTCACGACACTGATTATATTTCTGCAAATTGCCCAGAAAAATTAGTATTAGTAATGGTCGCATGGTGCAAGAAAGCCTATGGCGTATGCTGCACCAGCCAAAAAAAAAAAAACGAATAAAACAATGATAAAAAAATAAAAAATAAAAAATAAAATAAAATAAATAAATAAATAAATAATAATAATTAATAAAAGAAAAGGAAATTAAACCTATCATCCTATGCGCTTTCCTCACCCGAAGGTACTATCCAGATGACCTTTGAATTTCCCCAAACTGTCAGCCTCTACCACTCATGTAGGCAACTTATTCCAGTAATTTATAATTCGCTGGCTAAAATAAAACTTCCTGCAGTCCAATCTAAACATTTCCCCACGTAACTTGAATTTATGTCCGCTAGTTCAAGCATCATTTATAATTTTGAAAATTTCGTCCTCATTCAATTTACTGATGCCTCTCAGAGCCTTAAACACCTCAATCAAATCTCCTCTAAGGTGTCTAGTTTCCAAACTCTGCAACCCATATATTCGAGGTCTTTCTTCATAAGAACGCCTTTTTGCCGATCTCACCAGGCGAGTTACCCGTCTTTGCACCCTTTCAAGAAGCTCGATGTCTTTCTTTAGGTGCGGTCTCCATACTTGAACACAGTATTCCAAGTGTGGTCTAACATAAGCCTTATATAATGGGATTATCACGTCCCTATCTCTACTTGCAAAAGTTCGATAGATCATCAATAGACACCATGGGCCTTCCTTACAACCTGTTTACAATGCTCAGAGAATTTCATGTCTGACCGTATCGTAACACCCAAATCCCTTTCCTCAAGTACTGGGTTTAGTTGAACTCCACCAAGTGAATAAGTTATTTTGGGATTATTGTTTCCAAGGTGTAATACCTTACACTTTGTTGGATTAAAGCATAGCTGCCATTTTTCTGGCCATTCCTGAAGTCTGTCTAGGTCTCTCTGAAGAAGCTCAGCTTGACAGTGATCATTAACTATTCTACCAATTTTAACAGCATCCGTAAATTTAGACATCACGCCCTCTGTCCCTTCATCGATGTCGTTTATGAAAATTAAAAACAACAGTAGTCCTAATACTGATCCTTGGGGAACCCCACTTCTTACATCAACCCAATCTGAGGAATAGCCATTTATCACGACCCTCTGCCTCCTGCCTGAAGCCATCCTGCTATCCATCTAAGGATTTTCCCGGTGATTCCAACCTGTTCCAGCTTATAAAGCAACCGCTCATGTGGGACTGAGTCAAAAGCTTTGCTGAAATCTAAATAAACAATGTCGAAATTATTCCCTAAATCCAGTTCGTGAGTGACCCTTTCAAAATAGCGAACCAGATTTGCTAAACATGATTTTCCCTTTACAAAACCATGCTGAGTATCCTTGAGAATTTCAGTTCGATCCAAATGATCCTGAATTCCACCCTTGATCATTGCCTCCATGATTTTCCCTACCACTGAAGTCAGACTGACAGGTCGATAATTTCCCACTTTTCTCTTAGAACCACCCTTATGTATTGGAGATACATTGTCACTTTTCCAATCCAAGGGAATCTCCCCAGAGTCTAGTGATGCTCGCATAATTAGCCTCAATGGTTCAATGCACTCACTTGCCGCCTCCCTTAAGATTATAGGGTATATTCCATCAACTCCAGGAGCCTTACTGGCCTGTAGGCTCGCAAGTTTTTTCATTAAATAATCTTGCGAAATTTCAATATCATCAATTATCATCACAAAAGGTTTTTCATTTGTAAATATCGATGCAAAATAACTGTTGAGTTCATCTGCAACGGCAGCTGGTGTATTTAATACTATCCCCTTTCCCTTACGTAAAGGTCCGATCTGGTTTGTCTTGCTCTTCTTGGCGTTTATATATGTGAAGAATTCCTTATTCCCTCCACCCTCTTTGCTAGTGATTTCTCATAAACTGCCTTTGCCTGTCGAACCTTTTCTGTGGCTCTATTACAGATCATCTTGTAGCTGTTATAGGCTTCAGTACTTTTTATTGCTCTGTAACCTTTCCATGCCACCTTTTTCTGCTCAAGTAATGTGGCAACTTCACTATTCATCCAACTTGGAACCCTCCTCGTGGAGTAATATTTTAATGGTATATACGCATTCAAGGCATCTGTGATAAATGTTTTAAAAGCGTACCACAGTTCAAATGTATTCATTTTCTGCACGATATCTACCCAGTTAATAGAGGCCATATAGCACCTTAAGGCATCTTAATTTCCTTTTCTGAAATTATAACCCATTCCTTTGCCTTTTACTTCTGCTACCTCTCTCGTCATCATCCACCGTAGAACTCCGTGATCACTTCCTGCTACTGGTTCCTCTACTGTCAGCCCTGTTATGTCATCTGATTCATGGGTGATGACGGGCTCTAGAATATTCTTTTCTCTAGTACTTACCCTGTCTTGTTGATACAAATAACAGTCGTCTAGTTGATTTAAAAATTTTGTTCCCCATGTCGAGTTTCCTTCCCATTTACTCCCATCAATTAGAGGCAAATTGAAATCACCCATAAAAAGGCATTGACGCTTACTTGCCCATCCATTTGCATGTAGAGGCTTTTGTCATAATCGTCACAATCACCTGGTCTGTAAATTACTCCTACTCGCATTATACCTTTGTTTCCAACTATCTCACACCATACAGACTCTATACTAGCACGTGAAACGTCTGAATCCGGGAAAGCTATCGTCGCACTAAGGCTGCTTTTGATAAGAAGCATTACCCCACCACCCCTTTTATCTACCCTATCCTTCCTAAATACAATATACAAGCCGTACTGAAACTCATCATCCCCAATTTCCGGGTGGCACCACGTCTCAGTTAAGCCCTATTATGTCCGTGTTACTTGTCGTAACCAGCAGTTCGACTTCGCTCATTTTATTGACGACACGTCTTAAATTACTGTATAAACAATTAAGACTTACTGTTCTTGTATATTTAACAACGCTAACACAACCCTTGAAGTTTTTTAGGCTCTCTTCCCTGGCATTAGCTACCCGCTCACTTGAAACGTTTCTGTCCCCAGAACATCTAAATAATATGTCCAGTTGGGATAACAGATAAGAACTCTTGAGGTATGTGCAAGAGTTACTTTGACCAATATTATCAGATAAACGCGTGTCAGTATTACCCACATCCCCTCCCCTAACTAGCAGTTTCCCTGAACCTTCAAGGTATCCTCAATAATACTGGCAAAAACTTTTGCACCACCTTTGTTTAAGTGTATCCCGTCTCTACAAAACAGATTCCTTCTACCTACAAGTGTGGGCCATGCTGATAGAAATTTCCCCCCTAAAGCCTTCCAGAGTCCTTCAAGTCTTGAGTTAATCCACAAAGCTTTTAACATATAATCCCTAAATTGTCTGAGAATATTTTATTTCTCTTAGATGAGCTGTCTATTGGGCACAAGTTGCTAAATAGCGTTTGTGCTCAGATAGCTGGCACCATAGAGAAGGTATTACAATGTAATGCCCATTGTAATGATTATATGGAGTCAGCTTTGGACTGCGTAGACTTAGTTCATCATGGGCGCCACTCTCTCTCTCTCTCTCTCTCTACAGAATTCCCGCCGTAATCACTATTTCCTTCCAATGCTAGTCTCTTGAGGTTAGAAATGCTGAGGCATTATGGAAAAGCAAGTTGACAACTAGAAGGAGGTTATAAACATATCATAACCATGCCACCAAAAGAATTCCACTTCCATATAATAACTTCTTTATTATACCCCTGACACTAACTCCTGAGAAACAGGTATAGAGCATAGTTCATTTTTGTTTTCTTACAAATTTTAAAACTTGTCCTTTTAATTTATCTCGCGGCACACTTAGAACGGTTTTGCAGCATGCTGGGAATCACTAGCATAAAGCGATGAATTAGGTTGCACATTGTGTACCAGGTATACGAATTTGTGTTTGGAGTTAACAGGCAGACGCTATGAATATTATTAACGATATTTAGTGGCAATCGTGAGCGGTGCCAAGGCAAGGAGGGGTTAAATAGTAAAGAGATCCAACCGTATAGCAACCTTTTAGCATTAGCAGCGGCAAATGATGCAAGCTTATACAACATCAGCCAAAAACACGACACTTCCCCTCCTATTTCACCTATTCATTCCCTCCAATAATTTGTCTAGTTCTTCCTTGAATTTATTTAAGCTATCAACTTCCACAACAACAGATGGAAGTTTGTTCCAGCAATCAACCACCGGCTAGACTAAAGGCAAACTTCTGCACATCTAATCTGCAACCGTCCTGCCTCAATTTGAATTTGTGCTCCCTCATATGTGTAGTCTGATCAAAGGAAGAATCCTATCAGCATTGAGCTTGCTCAATCCATTCAAAGCCTTAAACACTTCAATCATATCACCTAGTCTGCAGAAGCTGCAATTTGCGGAACTGAAGCCTTTCTTGGTAACACTACTTGTTGACATTTCGCTTGAATTTCTGTAGATTGTAATTTTCAGGAAATGCGCATGGAGAGAGGTTGTTCCAGAAAACAGTAGTTGACGGAATAAATGAGGAATAAGAGAAGTTGGTTCTGTGAGTTTGAAGTTTGGCAGTAAAGGTATGCTGATTGGCACGTGTTCGGACTCGTTTGGAAGAGAGAGAACAATATTTTATGGTGGGGCGAACTTGCGATTTGTACAGCGTGAGCAGTAAGAATAGTAGCACCGAGAGCAAAAGAAAAAACAGTTTTTTAGACGCGGAGGAAGTAGCATTTGTGATGTTGTCGTAGAAATAGGGTTTTGAGAGCATCAGCAACTATGGCCATATTGTGTTCTGAAGTTGATTTTCTGTTTGCTGCTCGAAAAACCCGAGTTTCCGGAAGAAAAATCACGCTACCCTCGCCTGAGACCGACTAACTCAGCCACGTTGTGAAAACGGCCTATAAAAATTCCCCCCCGTCATGCGCATGAAGAGAGGTTGTTCCAGAAAACAGTAGTTTAAGGAATAAATGAAGAAAGCCAGGTCTTTTCCACCCGGCGTAGGGAAGACGGTGATCTCACCAACTGTGCTACCCACAAGGCCAATATTTGTGATGTTTTTGTGCCAAGAGAGATTAGAAGTCAGGGTAATCCTTAATAGAAATATATGATCTTATCTAGAAATCTGAGTATCATCGAAGATAAGAATAAGAGCAGAAGCATCCTTTCTGCGAGATATAAGACAGGACTGTGTTTTAGGATTGAAATCAACTAAGTTATCTTTGCCTCACCGGAAAATTACCTGGAGGAATGCAATGTGCTATCATCAGCAAAACTATGGATAGGGTTTTTCGATCAATTGAAGAAGATCATTAATACAGAAGAGAAAAAGAGTGGGAGAAAGAACTAAACGCTGGGAAAAGTCAGAATACAGAGAACCATCTACCATCATCCCCTCAGTGAGCGGTCAGAGAAATAACTGGACACCGAATTACAAAAAAACAGTTGGCAAACCACAAGATGGAAGCTTATTTAGAAGACCTTTATGAGTAACACGATCAAGAGCCTATGAATTGTCAAGAACAACTGCTTGAGTTTCACCGAACTTTTCCGTTGAATTTATCCATAGATGGGTAACATAAGCCAGTATATCACCAGTGGATCGATACTGAGAACCCAAACCGATGATCATTGATCAGATGGAAAGTTTGTAGATAGTACAAGAGTTGGCTGTTAATAGATTTTTTCATTACTTTAGAAAGAGTAGAAGTGCAATGGAACGATAATTGGATGGAAGGGATTTGTCACCCTTTTTAGGAACTGGCTTTGAGCAAATTTCCAAGCAGAAGGGAACACCGGTGGAACAAGAAAGTGTAAAAAGGCGATATTTTGATGCAATTATATCGTGAAAGTCCATGATAAAGCCTTATGAGATTTATGACTTTGTTCGGAGATAACGTTTCATACTGTCTTCTGCTTGAAACCGGTTGACTGCTTTGAACCCAGATAAAGACCCTTCAGGAACAAGTTCAACCGACTTAAAATCACCCAATAACTTTCGTGAGTCCTCAATAATTTATTTATTTATTTTAATTTATTTATGCCTTATATAAAGCGCCTGTCTAGTATTTATTTAAATTAAATTTCCGTATTAACTTGTTCAAAACTGGATGCGCTAGTAGTATGTTTGCTGATAATTGAATGAATCTCAGAATGAATTTTGAATTTTTTTTTGAATGAATCTCAGAATGAACACAGGAATAAAAATAAACGGCACGTATTAAAAAGAATTTTATTGGGAAGCCGTGGTTTAGCCGAAAATAGATATGAGTGTTGTATTCTTTTGAGGAAGAGTTATATTGGCCTTTCTCGGTGTTGTAGACACGTTGAAATTAACACTGTGCCAAAGCTACTTAGGGAAACTCTATTTCGCGACTCCCAGAAAAGGTCACTATCAGCAAAAGCTATTACATCAGCAGATGACTTAGAAAGTTGAATGTCCTACAGGCGTGTAATTTGCGTCATCGCGCGATATGCTGAAGGAAAAAATAGATTGACAGAATGCGTGTACACACTAATCAAATTACCTGACATTAATTAAATGCAAGTAGTGTATAGTCTCGGACTGTGTAAATAGACGGAAATTATTATATCCATCGATGCGTGGTTTTAATAATGATTCTGAATATTTCTCTAAACATTTCATTGTACAATATTTAGCTGATCTAAAAAATAAAGTACCTCAGTAATGCTGCATTTATTTATCATAGCAGTAATGTTAAATGCAACTATTTGCATTACAAATTTGCACAACTACCACAAATACAGACACCGGACAAAAAAAAATTAGTTACTGCGTGATTTTTAAATTAACAATGTGTAACCCCTCCTTTAAGCACAAATTGCTTCATGAACTTTTTTTAGGAATTCAACTATATCCCTTAAATAGTTTATATCAATATTAGACCATTCTGAAAACAATTTAGCTCGTAATTCATTCTGGTTTCGTGGATTCTGTTGTGTTTTTCCTTTTCAGACAGTCCCGTACATTTTCTAAAAGATTTAAATCTGTTAACTTGGTTGGCGAATTTAAATGCTTACCATTCTGTCGTGTTCCTCGTGATAGTTTAAAACAGTAAGGGCTCTGTGAAGAGGACGGTTGTTATCCTAGAATACAGGAGTATCGAAATCACGATTATCCTTCAAATGTTCAGCAACTGGCACACCCTGATCATCCAGAATATTTTTGTATAGCCAGTCTGATTCATCCTGACTGGTATTTCAAGCAGAGCATCCACTTCACACCTTGTACACAATCTGGATTAAATTTATCAACGCTTCTTCTGTGAAATCCGGAATCATTGGAATATAGGAAAATTTTGTATTCGTCAGATTACATTGTAATTTGACAATCGTCAAGGTCCACTTTTTATGCCTTTTAGCTCATATTAGCCGGGCTTTTTTCATACGCAGCTGTTAACATTGGTCTTTTTTTTTTGAAGGACTCTACTCCAAATATCCAAGTTATACAGTTCTCTTCGTAGTGTTCTCTCAGAAATCGGCTGATAAGATCCTTTATTCGCTGTCTGCAGTTGTTCTTGTCTTGTTTGAAATCGTTTATCATTTACTAAACAGACTCCTGACAAACTCTTATTATTGTTCTATCCGAAACACCAGCAAATTCAGCTACTTCTTTAACTCTTGGGCTTTTCAATCCAACTAAGAAATACTGTTCAAGACTTATACCTAAATGGATGTCAAATAAACTAATGAGACTCATGGCAGAGAAGGAAATGGTAATTTTTATGCATGGGATGTACATAACTCATCACCTGTAATTTATATGCACCTGATAATTTATATGATTTTATATCATTCGATAATTTTTGTGCATTTCATGCATATAAATTATCAGGTAATACAAATGCCTATGGTAGATAAAAACCAGTCTCTAATCAAGTCACAAAGGAGGCTAGGCAAGCTAAGGTAGATAATCAGAAATCTTTGGTAAAGGATTCAAAGAAAAACATCAAAGACTTCTTTACTTGTGTAAACTCTAGAAGAAAGGGATGAATTACATTGGTACACTTCATATCGAAGCATCACCAATGGTTCAACCGTTGGTGATGCTGCTAAGGGTGCTGACAAACTGAATACGTATTTTTCATCTATATTGACACAGGAAGAATTGTTTAGGGAAATGGACGCCAGAAGGTTAACAAAACAGGGAGCTAAATGACTTTGTAATAACTGAGAGGAAAATTGAAGGGAAATTATTGAAGTTAAACCTAAGAAAGGAACCTTGGATGAATAGATCTATCAAACTGTATTAACGGAGGCAGGAACGCTGGTAAGAAAACCCTTAGCCATAATTAGGAGAGCATCCATGGAGTCAGGGATGCTTTCTTTGGACGGGAGATGTGCGAAAGTATCCCCAATTCACAAAGGAAGATAAAAGGGTGATACGATTAATTACAGACCTGTTAGCTTAACTACTGTTGCAGCGAAAATTACTGAGTCGTTGGTTAAAGACACGTAATGCTGGGAATTCTTGTCTAACTAATTTGATTGAATACTATGAAGTTAGAAAGGTTTGTTTTGTTTGTTTGTTTGTTTGTTTGGGGATTTATTGGGTGCATCGGCAACTATGGCCATAGTGCGCCACGTTAGAAAGGAACTAGATGCAAAATGTAATCTTGACAACATACACTTTGATTTCAGGTAAGCTTTTGATACTGTTGTACATAAAATACTGCTGTACAGATTTAAGCAGTGTGGCATTAAGGGAAAGTTACTGTTATGTATAAAGGGATGGTTGAGTGGGAGAAGACAGAGAGGGTATTCAAACGACACTGCTCTTCTTGGATTAATGTTATTAGTGGAGTTCCCCCAGGATTCGGTGCTGAACCCATTGTTTTTTTCTGTATTTATTAATGATAGTGGTGAATTTTTTTGGTTTGGTTTGGTTTGGTTTTGGGTTTACTGGCGCAACAGCAACCTAGGCGCCAACCACGATAAATGAGTAGGCATATTAGAAGTATAGAAACAAAGGTTAAAATATTACAGTTGCCCGGGAATATTGGTCACTATGTCATAAAAAAAAAAAAGATTTGTACAAAAACATGTATAAGAAGTCAACAAAGTATAAATGATATATAAAATGTAATAAAAGTATATGTTAACAAAGGAGTACACAAGGTGTCTCAAAAATATTGGTACAAACGTTTAGGGAAGGAAGGTAACATCTAAAGGAACGTGAATCGCATAGGAATCCACAACAGGAAACGTCACGGGAAAGTAGTAGCAGAGACACAAGAAGCAGAAATGACACAAGATATTAATTAGTGGCAAACATTTATTTGACATAATATTAACAATGGAGTACGAGATGGTTGCATTTCATGATGTTACAACAGATGCTCGAAGGTTCCACCATGAGACGCGATGCATGCATGACACCGACGCAGCATGGATTGGCGGACACGGTCGAACACACCTGGAGTTTCTTTGACAGTAGCAGCAGCGCAGACGAGTCTCGCCACGAGATCCATTTCCGTCTCCACAGGCGATTCATACACGATAGAGTTGAGGCCGCCCCCCCACAAAAAGAAATCAAGGCTCGATAAATCAGGTGAGCGTGGGGGCCAGGCAACGGCCAATCCATCGACGCCCAAAACGCCTGTTCAAATGGTCACGAACACACCTTTCATAATGGGCAGGCGCCCCGTCATGTTGAAACCAAATGTTGCGTCTCACATTTGCTGGAACATCGTCAAGTAACCCTGGTAGAACTTGTTCAAGAAAGATCCGATATTTAGTGGAGTTCATGCGGGATGGTAACAGATATGGGCCGACTAAGCAGTCACCGACCATACCTGCCCACACATTTATTGCGAAGTGATCTTGTGCCGCATGGGGGCGCACACCGTGTGGGTTGTCGTGAGCCCACACATGAGCATTGTGCTGATTGAATAAGCCTTCCCGAGGGAAATAAGCCTCATCCGTGAACAAAACATAGGCTGGAAAATTCAAGTCTTGAACACTTACTTTCTTGGAGAAACCACTGCGCAAAAGCCACACGTGCAGGATGATCTTGGGGGAGCAGTAACTGAACCCTTTGGAGATAAAAGGGGTATAAGGAATCGTCGTGCCAGACACGCTGTACACTGCAACAAGACACTACTAAGGCAGAGGCAACAGCACGTGTGCTGGTAGTAGGATTATTCTGGACGGCATTCAACACACTTTCTTCCATGGTGGGAGTTCGCGTCGGACGTGGACTGCCCGCACTACTCCTGTTACCTCTAAATCTGCAGATAAAGGAACCACTAAGTGGCAGTGATCACAGTGTGCTGAAGTGGGATTTACTCAAAGAGGTAACTACCATCAGGGGTAAATGGAAGGGTTATTGCTTTCGTAAAGGCGACTACGATGGTCTGAGATAGTTTTTAAATTCTATACAGTGGGACTAACTGATGATGTTACCAACAGCAAATTCAAAATGGGAAGCATTCAAAGAACTTATCTTGGAAGCTACTAGGCTTTACATACCAACTCAGACATATTGTTCCAGGTTTAGGCCTAAATGTATGTCAGATGAACTAATTAGACATGTGACAGAGAGAACAAATGCATGGGATACATATAAATTAACATGTGACACAGAAGCCTATGATAGATATAAGCTGGTCTGTAACCAAATCACAAAGGAGGGGTTAGGCAGGCGAAGGCAGATTACGAGAAATCTTTGGCAAAGGATGCAAAGAAAAACAGCAAAGAGTTCTCTTATGTAAACTCCAGAAGAAGAGGGATGAATCAGATTGGTCCACTGGATATCGATGCAAGGTTAGGCAGGCGAAGGCAGATTACGAGAAATCTTTGGCAAGGGATGCAAAGAAAAACAGCAAAGAGTTCTCTTATGTAAACTCCAGAAGGAAGGGGATGAATCAGATTGGTCCACTGGATATCGATGGGTCAACCGTTGATGATCCTGCTCAGGTAGCTAAAAAACTAAATGAATATTTTGCATCGACATTCACACATGAGGAGTTATTCAGCGAGAGGAATGCCAGAGGTGTACTCAACTCTGGCAGTAAGCTAGAGAATCTTATAATAACTGAGAGTAAAGTGGAGGAGAAATTGTTGAAGATAAACACAAGAAAGGCACCTGAGGTGGATGGGATCTATCCAGTTATATTAAAGGAGGCAGCAAAGGAAGTAAGCAAACCCTTAGCCATAATTATGAGAGCTTCCTTGGACACAGGGTAGGTACCCATCGGCTGGAGATGTGCAAATGTGACCCCAATTCACAAAGGAGGATCAAAGGCTGACACAAGTAATTATAGACCTGTGAGTTTAACTTCTGTTCCAGGAAAATTAATGGAGTCACTGGTTAAAGAAGCACTGCAGGATCATCTAGACAAGACTTCAGTTATAGCTCGGACACAGCATGGTTTTGTTAAGGGAAAGTCTAGCCTGACCAATTTGATTGGATACTATGATGTGGTCACAAAGGAACTGGATGCAGGGAATAACTTTGATAATCATATATTTGGATCTTAGAAAGGCTTTTGATACTGTTGCACATGGAAGACTGCTGCACAGATTGGAGCAGTGTGGCACTGGAGGCAAATTGCTGCTATGGATAAAGGGGTGGCTTAGGGGGAGAAGACAGAGAGTGGTAATCAATGGACACTGCTCATCGTGGACTAATATTATAAGTGGAGTCCCTCAGGGTTCAGTGTTGGGTCCATTACTGTTTCTGTATTTATAAATAATATTGATGATGGTATATCAAGTTTAATGTCCAAGTTTGCAGACGATACAGAGGTTGGCAGTGTTGTTAAGGACACTACTGGCACTATGCTGCTGCAACAGGATCTGGAAAGGTTGAGCAGATGGGCTGAGAGGTGGCAAATGAAGTTTAACATTGACAAATGTAAAATACTACACATGGGAAACAGCAACCCCAGAGCAACGTATCAACTCTGTGGTACTACACTGACAGTGGTAGAGAATGACTACACTGACAGTGGTAGAGAGTGGTAGAGGACCTGGGGGTAATTGTGCAGGCAGATATGAAGTTCTCTGAGAGGCTGCAAGAGTAGCTCATGGTGTCTTATCAATGATATACAGGAATTTTTCTAGCAGGGATAGGGAGGTGATTATTCCCTTGTATAAGGCAATGGTCAGGCCGCACCTTGAGTACTGTATACAGGTCTGGAGGCCTCATTTCAAGAAGGATGTAGAGCTGCTAGAACGAGTACAGAGAAGGGCATCAAGGTTAGTGAATTTCAAGAAGGATGTAGAGCTGCTGGAACGAGTACAGAGAGGGGCAACAAGGTTAGTGAATGGAACAAAGGGTTGCTCTTACGAAGAAAGGCTTAAGTTTTTCAAATTACAGTGTCTGGAGTCTAGGCACCGGCGAGGTGATATGATAGAGGTGTACAAAGCCATGAATGGTTTGAGCATGCTCAATGCTGATGGGGTACTGCCTCTTGCTCAGAATAATCACCTGAGAGGGCATAAATTCAAATTGAAGAAAGACAGATGTAGAATAGATGTGCGGAAATTTGCCTTTAGCCAGCGGGTAGTTGGTTGGTGGAACAGACGTCCATCCCTTGTAGTGGAAATTGATAGCCTAAATAAATTTAAGGCTCAGTGGGACAGGTATTTCGAACGAGCGGAGGGGTGGAATGGGAGTGTTTTTTTTTTTTTTTTTTTTGGCTGATGCTGCATAAGCTTGCTTTCTTTCATCATATGCCTCTACTAATGCTAATGCTAAAATTATCCGTAATCGCACAAATTTTGGTGCACACGCGCAAACAAACGGTGGTCCGGTACATGTCTGTCTGGGAAGCGTTCTCCATAAATTCGTTGAGCGGCTCGTCCATTGCCCTCTGCTAATCCATATACTAGGTGCATGTCTGCCAGCTCACAGTTCGTATATCGATGCATGCTTTTCGTGCGGCGACTACTGCTTGAATGAGTAAACCAGAAATTTTCTCTCTCGCGAACTGATGAACAGCGCCGTGGACCGACTTACGGTGACGTTTTCGGTTATGGGTTCCTATGCGATTCACATTCCTTTAGATGTTACCTACCTCCCCTAAACGTTTGTACTAATATTTTTGAGACACCCTGTAAAATGAAGTAAATAAGTTTATCAGTTTTAAATAGTTAAAACTTTTTAACTATTTAAAACTGATTTTTAGTCTCACAATGACACGTGGTCATTGTGAGAGAGTATCTGACTGAGTGTATAGGGCTCAGGTCAGATGGTTAAAAGCGGTAAAAGATATAAATCGTTCATGGGTGATGAAAGTATATAAAGCTTAATGTCAACGTTTGCACACGATAAGGTTGGCCGGGTGATTAATGACAGCAATGATTATATGCTACTGCAACAAGATCTAGAAAAATTAGGCAGGTGGGCTGAGAAATGGCAATTTAAGTTTAACCTTGACAAATGCAAATTACTGCATATGGGTAGCAGTAACTCCGGAATAACGTACCAACTGTGGAGTACTACAATCAAGTTAGTGGAAAATGAAAAACACCTTTGGGTAATTGTGCAGTCAGATATGAAGTTCTCTGAGCATTACAGAGAGGCTGCATGAGTGATCACTGAATTATGACCACCCCTATGAAAACTGAATGCGACTCGTTGACCACGTGAGGTACGAGAGTGCGCAGTTACTCGATCTAAGTAGCATATATAAGGTGTCAGTGGTTCAGTAGGCAGTAAAATTCCAAGCGTGATGGGTAAAAGGACGGATTTATCGGGCTTTGATAAAGGACAGATTGTGGGAACTCGTCGAGCTGGTGCCTCGATTTCCCAAACGGCTGAACTGGTGGGATGTTCGAGAGCCGCAGTAGTTAAAGTGTACCAGGACTGGCGTCAAAATCGTCAAACAACGATCCGACGGCAAAACTGCAGAGGTCAGCGAAAGATTGATGTTAAAGATGGGCGCCGGGTCCGACGACTCGTACAGGCGAACAGGAGCAGCACTGTTGAAGAGTTGATTAACCGATACAACACGGGCCAACCCGGAACAACATCTGACATGACCATGCGTCGCACGCTCGCATGTATGGACTATACCAGCAGACGACCCCTACGGCATCCTCTCCTAACCAAGGTTCATCGGCGTAAAAGACTCTCCTGGTGCAAAGAGCATGCAAGTTGGACGTTAGAAGACTGGAAGAAGGAGCGCTGGTCGGATGAGTCACGTTATTTACTCCACATCGTGGATGGTCGTGTACGGATTTAGCATCAACAACATGAGGCTCTTCATCCACCATGCATGGTATCAAAAGTGCACGCAGGTGGAGGCGGTTGTATGGTGTGGGGCATGTTTCACTGGCAGGAACTTGGGACCCCTGGTGCATGTGGAACAACGTATCACTGGTCTCTGCTATCGTCAACTTCTTGCTGACTGTGTACACCCCGCTATGTTACACTTTTTCCCGAATGGCGATGGTGTTTTCCAAGATGACAATGCGCTGAGCCATCGGGCACATAATGTGCAGGAATGGTTTGAGGAACATAGTTCTGACTTCCAGCATATCGATTGGCCTTCGAACTCCCCCCCGATATCAATCCCATTGAGCACTTGTGGAACACTATGGAAAGGCATATCAGGCGTCTGCATACACCATTTATCTCCATACCTGCATTGCTGAACACATTACACACAGTTTGGTTGGCCATACCTCCCGAACGCTTCCGACATCTTGTTGAATCAATGCCACGTCGGATAGCTGCTGTACTGAGGGCAAAAGGAGTACATACGAAGTATTAGGTAGGTGCTCATAATTCAGTGATCACTCAGTGTATATCTCTGTGAATGAAATCCAATTAAAAGACTCCATCTGATATACCTAATTGCCATAAATATCTTCCCAAAGGGTAAAATGCGTAATTAATGGAAATATGAGAAATCGTGCAAATGGCAATCATGACAACCAAACATACATTTTATTGCATTTACGTGTACAAACTGAAATGACAAGTTAACGTAATAGTATTATGTACTGTAAATCAGCAAAATAAGTCCTCAATATTTTCTTGTTCCTCCTCGAACTGCAATTACAGCCTTGCAACGATCTGGCATAGAGTTAATCGACTTCTGGATATAAGTTTGCCCAATTTTGCTGTGTGGCAAGGTGCTGAGTCCTGTTGAAAAATTCAGTTTTGGACGTCTGTGTGGTGATCCCTAATAACAGGTTTCAGGCACTCCTCCAAGATAGCAGTGTACGTTTCTGCATTCACTGTTCCGTTAATAAACTTAATTTGTCCCATCCCCAGACCATCTGACTGGCGGGGAACTTTACAATTGGTGTCACGCAGTCAGGATGGTATGCCTCCGATTTCGTCTTCTGACACATCGCTTCCCATCCGAGCCATGCAGATTGAATTTGCAGAATTAAACTAGCGTTTGGGAGCTGCCTTACATAAGGTACTATAGATGTCTACTATATGCAGGTTGAATTTCGATTCGTCAGAAAAGATGACGGTGTTCCATTGCTCTTTTATCCATGAAACGCGTTTTAGCCCAAGCAAGTGTTTCTTACTCATTTGTTGGGTCAACAAAGGCTTCTTGTTGGGCCGATAGGCATGCAGACCACATTCCGAAAGCCGTCTTTGGATAGTTCATGCACTTGTTTCAACACCAGAGGCCATCTCAAAGTCCAGTTTTAGATCACGAGCACTACCATGGCGATTACGAAGGCATAGCCGTTTAAAATATCGATCTTGGGAAAGGCGTAGTCACTCTCTTACAGCCTGGTCCAGGTCTTCTCTTCACATCACCGGTTCCAAGCTTTAATTTCAGCACCCGGGATACTGTTGATTGGTGGCAGCCTATTTTATCAGCGATAGCACGCGTAGAAAGCCGTTCCTGGGACAGAGCAACAGCTACACTTTTTTTTCTTGGTGTCAACTGAACATATGGAGCCATGCTTACACCAGCTCCGCAATACAGAATACTAATGAGCGTGTGTACCCTTCCAACGGCGTATTTATAGAAACGGCTGATGCAATACCTTGCAATTACTGTCTGATGCAATAGAAGCGTTATCTGACGCAATACCTCTGCTTTGTGACAGAAAAAATGACTAGTCGAACAATATCTTATACTATTCACTACAAATGTTACTTTTTTTAAGGTGATGCAGTTTTTTTGTCCGCCACTGTGTACTATGCCTGTATACTTGAAACTGTTGGAAATATTTTTTAGACGGATCTGGAGTGACTTTCACCCAATTTCTTTGCCATATGTTATTTAATGTATACAGCCAAATTTTCTTTCTTTCAGGGTGGATTTGATTTTGGGAAGCAACAGGTAATGAGGGGGAGATAAATTACGGGAATAACAGGAGTTGTTTAGTTCCAAAATTGCACTTTACCAGACCTCTTCGAGAATCAGCGCTGAATACGGCTAGCGTTATCGTGCAACATGAAACAGATCCTTTTTTTCGAAACTGATGTTACTCGTTGAATTCTCATACTACGATTAATTCCTTGTTTGTGCTATTCCTTATACAAATTCCTCGTGAACAATTCTCATGCTTTCGAAAAAAGTGATCAATGTCGGTAGGGTTTTGATTTTTGAAAATTATTTCTGAATCGCTGTATCAATATGATAAAGTAATTAACACTTAATTCTAAGTAATTCTTGAGCTCAAAATTGTGAGATTTATTGCATACCGTACGATTTCTATCACACTTAATGACTAACGAGTAAATTAAATAGCGTATGTACTCAGAAATAACAACCCTGATTTGAATTCAGAGAAAAAGAGACGATCTGTCAAATGTCAACAGAAGGTTGCAATTTTGCTGCGGAATAAAAATCCAATCGTTTGTCACCATATTCCACATTAAAAGGATCATGAGCCGGTTCTAGGCAGTACACCTGCCTGTTTCTGCTTTATATGTGCGCAATTTCTTTCCTTAAATGTCTTAAATTTTTAAGAAATTGAACAAAAGAGCAGTCGTATGTTTGAGGATACTTTTCTTAACCAAATATACAAGGTACAAATAGCAGCTTTAGGACTCAGAACGCTTTCCATTTTTATACTATTTCAATAACCCTTGGATATCCAAAGCGCATTTACTTGTCGGACAACCTTTACTGCTGTCGACCTCTTTCCCAGTATCATGTTGCATTTAACTAGTCACTGATGAGAAAACCTGCTTTGTCCTTGGTTTTAAACATTTCGTTGTTTGCAGTAGCTCTAATGTCACTGCATTTTATATGTTCATCAGTATGAAACTTGGTGGCGACGTTCACCATGTCTCTACATAATTATTTCATTCATTTGTTATGTCAAAGTAAGTCGAATTCATTATAAGTTGTAATTTATTTATCTACAGTTGATGGTTTCCATTCGTTTACCCTCCCATCTCCAATTGTAATAAGTTCCTCTTACGCGTGTGCTGACGTAGGTTGTAATTGTGCTCATTGAAGAGATATTTTCCCAGAGGAGCAAGTGGCTCGTGAATAAATTCCTAATTTTCATTAACTGCATTAATTTATCATCCATCAGGCATAAATACGAAGTCCGTTTGTTAAAGTTTTATATAGATAAAATACACTGATGCTCAAAAGTTAAGGAACAACCCCAAAGATAAATAAATCAAAAAAAGGTTTTCTTGGATTATGACGAAACTTTAATAAGACATTCATTTTAACGTGTTTCAATAACTTACCATAGTTCATCCTCTCTGCCAGAGAAAGTAACGAAGTCAATAGGGTGGAAAAATTACGATCTGAAATTACATAACGCAATTGAGTTCATGAGCGGCCAAAAGTAGCGGGTCGATAATCCACGGAAACATACCTTAAAATAAGGCTTGTGATCTCTTTGGGTAGCAATACAGAGATGACATGTAGCCGAGTGGTCAGGAGCGAGAGTGAAATAGCACACGCCCTTTAGTGGAATGAGGTTCAAGCCCGTGACTGCTAAATACGATTAACGTTTGTGTTGACGATTTATTGTAAACTCTACTGATCTGATGGTCATGCCGAAGTATAAACAAGAACAATGCTTGTCTCGTTCTGAGGGCATCACTGTTAATTAGTGCTGGATGTGTCAATTTTCATTCTTGCGTAAGGGCTGACGCAAACTCATCGAGGTTTCTGGAAGGGGTCTGTAACTGGCAACCCTTCCGATAGCATCTCGGACATGTTCTCTTGGATTGTGGTCTTCGATGTGGCTGGCCATTCGCTGGTCATTCCAGAGCAGCCCTCGAATCCACAGCACAGCGAGTACTCAACCATCTCTCTACTTGGACAACAATCATCAAATTGCAAATTAACCTTTGGAAATTTGCTTTTAGCCAGTGGGTGGTTAATTGCTGAAACAAACTTCCATCTATCGTTGTGGAAGTTGATAGGTTAAATAAATTTAAGGAGGAACTGGACAGGCATTTGGAGGGAATGGTGTGATTTTTTTTTTTTTTTTTTTTTTGGCTGATGCTGCATAAGCTCGCTTTCTTGCATCACGTGCCACTACTACAACTACCCTGCCAAAACTAAGATGATGGTGTTTAAAAACCAACTCGACTTACGAACCCCCCCCCCCCAAGTCAAAATCAATGGAACCCAGTTAACCTTCATAGAACAGACAAAAGTCCTGTGAGTAGTAATAGACAACCGCCTGTCTTTCTTCCCCCATCTAAGCATCTGAGCTCCAAGACCAAAAAGTTCTCCGCCGCAATTATACGGATCTCAAGAAGTGAGTGGGGACTATCAAAACGAACCCTTCTTCTTTATTATAAAGCTGTCTTTCTCCCAATAGTAACCTATGCTGCCGGGCCTGGTTTCACAGAATACCCATCATTAAGATGAAAGAAAAGCTAAACTCTATACAAAGAGCTATGTTACTGGCGACCCATCAAATCTGCCGTACAGTTTCTACAGCAGCTCTCCAAGTTATGGCAGGCACCCTCCCTCTCGACCTTTATACAATCTACAAGGGGCTCTGCTATCGAATTAAAAAAGGTATTCCGGCAACGACCCTGGATATAGAACTCTCAATAACTACGGATGTAAAGCAGGAGAAATCTCGATGTCTCAAACCCTTCAATGTATGGCAGACCAGATGAGATTATTTTACTGTATGGGGTAGTAACTCGGAGTTTTCTTCCGGGGGTAACCTTTGCAACCACTAAAAATAACGCCCGATGGTTCTCCCTCAGCCTCAAATCTTCCTTTCTCATTACCGGACACGGTTCTCTAAATGAGAAACTGCATACAGTGGGACTCACTGACACTCCCTACTGCTTTTGCGGACAAAGTGAGAGTTGGAAACCCTTGCTTCTGGAGTGTGTAAATTACCACGACATCAGAAACCGACATCAGAAACCACGACGTCAGAAACCCCCAGCAGATCTGCATCAACTGATATGTACCCAGAATAACCTCGAAGCCTTCCAGACCTTTGCAGCTGAGGTATTTGCCTGGAGGAGAATACTGATCGCCAATCACCGACGTGGAAATCCCGATCATTAACAATGCCACTACCAACTGAAAGTCACTTCTTCTACTGAAGTTACTTCAGTGCAATTTTTTTCCCCTCTAACCTGCGTTCTGCACTGTTTCCGGGGCCTGCCCTGGAACTAGGAGCAGCCTTGGCTCACTTTTTCTTCTTTCTCACTCTGTGCAGGATAGATAACCACTCTTCCATTTTTTTTTTTTTTTTTTACTCTCTCTTTTTTCTCTGCTGGCATCCCGACTTACATCTTCCTCTTTACTGTAGCCAGGGTGTGGGATTAAAATTATTTATTTCTTTAATTATTATTTTTCATTTATTTAGCTTATTTTTTTTTTTTTTTTACTCGCGCTTGCTCTGACACCTGGGATTTGGGCTGTCACTGGTGCCAGACAGCTCTCTCTTTTTTTTTATCACAGAGAATTTATTTATTTATTTATTTTTTATTTATTTATTTTTTATTTATTATTATTATTTTTTATTTAATTTTATTTATTTAATTTTATTTTTATTTATTTAATATATTTTCTTTTTCACCACGGGAAATTATTATTATTTATTTATTTTTTTAGTTATTATTATTATTATTTTATTTATTTATTTCTTTTTCACCACGGAGATTTTTATTTATTTATTTTTTTGCACCACGGTAAATTTTTTTATTATTTTTTTTTTAAATTTTATTTCCCTCTCTGCAGTGTGCCCCCAGAGAAATCTGGCCCACCTTTCGGCAACATCAGGCGGTTCAGAGCCTCATATCGAGACAGTACGTGCTCCATTGGGACTGGCCCACCTTTCCGTGGTGTGGACGAGTACCGAGAATCATCTGTCCAGGTGACTGATGCTTCTGGGTAGCCAAGAGGCCAGAACAGAACAGAACAACAGAACACACACATAATACACACACACACACACACACACACACACACACACACACACACACACACACACACACACACACACACACACACACATCTGGCCCGTTTGTAGTGATACTGATCTTCACAGAGATACGAGGCGGAGATGAACTCACGTTCTAGGAGCCGCCCTTTACAAAAACACAAGTCCACATGGCCATTCCATCCGGACTATACTCTCCAACTGAAGATATTGGCCCACTAGAGGAGGCCCAAGTGTGTAGTACAATTGGTGGAACTACAGTCCTCTCCACACTGGGCGAAAAGACCCGAGTTCGAGTCCCGTCGATGACGTGGGGAATTTTTATGGGCCTTTTTCACAACGTGGCTGAGTTAGTCGATCTCAGGCGAGGGCAGCATGGGTTTTTTCTTCCGGAAACTCGGGTTTTTCGTCCAGCAAACAGAAAATTGACCACAGAAAACATTCAATTTACAGAGTATTCAACGGAGCAATATGACCTTAGTCGCCGATGCTCCTAAAACCCTACTACAACTACCTCACTCTGTGAGGGCATGAATTATTGTCCATTAAATGAAAGCATGAAATAATTGCCCCTAAAAGACGGCAAACATTATCTCATCTCGGAACTTAACAGCCGTGAGAGTTTCTTGCGGGAACACAGGGACAAGTGATTCCAGTAACCATAATTAAACTAACACCTTCAACTAACACCAACACAAGGACAACAGGTATTCAGAGACAGTTTGCGTATTTTGATACTAGTCTCACGGCCTGCTTACACAGTTTCGTTCAGCAAACTTTCCACTTCTGTTTTTGATATATATATATATATCAAAGTTCATAAAAACAAAACTGAATACGTTCACATCAAAGAAGCACGAATAATACGATTTTTAAACAATAAAACTTTAATTAATATGCTAACATCACCAGGGATGTCTGATTCAAATTACCTTCCACTCAACTCCTGGGTTTTAAAAACACCAACATGGAAATAATGTACAAATGTTAAAGGAGACAGTTGGCAAATAGTTTGTAAATTTCGGTGCATGTATCTCATCATTATTCTTTTCTCTCCTCATTTAACTGTAAAAATGTTCACAATGATGTTACAAGTAGTGATGCTTTTTGAAGTATTCTGTAAAGAAATGTACAAAAAAACTCCAATTTATTTATGTCTTTCCTGTCGAACATTACCTGTACAATTTCAGAACTGTACATTTTTCAATTGTATATTTGTATATTCATCATTTTTTAAGGGAACACCCCCTAAAAAGCCATTGGCTTATGTGTTCTCCCTCCCTTTTTGCTGTTATCTCCCAAAAAAGTGTAACATAAAATAGGGATAAATAAATTATTATTAAATTATTATTAATATCTTTAAATTTAATCAGATGTGTGTTATTGGATGGTCCCTTTTCCCGGATCATATTGCCTTTTTTTGAATAAAGCGAAAAATTCTCTATTGGTAACATCATTTCTGTTCACTTATTGTATTCTTCTCTACTTTATTTGAGCCCCTTTGGAAATAGCACTTTTTATGCCTATATTTTTTGATATTGGCCACTTTTATTTTCTTTTCCTGCGTCCACATTCCCTTCGATACATACTTTTCCTGATACAAAGTATGTATCGGGCTGCTCAATGACAGGATGCTATTAAGTAGCTGTAACACCTCACAAACATTATTCTGTTGCAGTTGGCAGCAATATTTCCCATGTGGCATAAGAACGGTTAGATTAAATTGCTAATCTCTATCCTAACGCGTTGTATGCGACTTCCTTTACAGGACCAGAGAGACTATTTTGTTTCATAAATGGCGAATATTTAGTTCTCTTTTTATTTCTATTTAAAAATGTATTCAAGTTTTTGTGTTTGTTTATTAGCTTTAGAAAGGGACGTGAAATAGTAAATCATTTTAAAAATCCTTTTGAAAATGATAACAGAACATAAGCTTTAATAGATAATTTATCTTGGTAATGTGAGGATAACTCGTATTGTCTAGAATTTAATTGCAAAGATTTTTTTTTTGAACTATTAGTTATACCACGATACATTTGATCGAAGCTTGCATCACATAATTTCCTTTCATCGTCCTTGTGGACCTCATGCAAGCTGTTAAGAAGTTACAGCCTAAAGATATCACTGATGATTAATAAATAAGTAACCAACGTCGGAACTCGATGTTAATTAAGGTTCCCTTGTGCCGAGTGCTCTAACTGAAGAGCTCGTTATGGATACGATATCATTTCAAACTGCCAAAACGACATTCTTCTCAGTGTACTAATTTCTATAAAAGTCAAGAGGTCGCATGTTCTCGAAGACAGAAACGCTTAGAATATTGTTATGAAAAAGTTACTAGAATTAAATAAATCGCGAGTGATCTTTCATTGTATGATTTCTTTCATTAACTTAGCTGGCAACATTAGAAGGAAGAGAGCCAACTTCTTTTTCGCCAACACCGGGAACTAAAAATATGTATCCTACTAAAGGCTGCAGAAGCTAGAGTTTTCCGTAAGGATTTAATTGCCATGGTTACTACAGAACTTCTATTGTTCCTTCTTCCGACAGCTTACAGCTAGAAACGACACCAATTTCTTAAACTGATATCGTATAATTAAAAAAGTATAATTTAACAAATGAACTCAAAAGGGGAAGTATATGCTAACATAAAGTTTGTTAAAAGCGTATAAAAAACGAGAAATCCAATTGAGTAGGAACCAGTAAGGAAGATACAGAGCTCAAAAGAAGAAATGGAATTTTACTTTGTACACTAGCTGAATATATGATACGAGCCTTGTCAGTCCGTCTTAAGAAAAAGTAACTAATTGGTTATAAGTTGAGCTTTTTTCAATATAGCCAAAGCTTATTGGAAGAGAGATATTCTTCTGTCAATGAAATACATTTATATAGAAAGGTATAAGATTTGTAGATGCTGTTGCAGACCATCTTTGAATATTCAAGGAAACTAACGGATGGAAATAAAAACTTAGTGGATCAAAATTCAGTAGTATTATACGCCTAAATGCAAATAAACAATAGGCTTAACTTCAAATACCAATTATTATTTCAGACTGATATAAAAAACGCTATGAACGAATTGCACCGGAGTTCACTGCAACGTGAAATGTGTCGCTGGCAGTTGACTGGAATTAATGCAACTTTAATCTAAGATCATAAAAAAGTAAACTAATGAGCAGAAATTAAATTAAAAGCTGTGGGAAACAGTACGCTGTAGTTAATGTGGCAGGGAGTTGAAGACTGCAGTGAGTTCTGCATCATGTTTGTTGCTACTCCAGACAGCGAAAATGTGTGATGTGAGCTCAATTTACACTATTCTATTAAAAGAGAATTTCCAATATCACAGCGCACTTTCTAAGAGAACCTTGGCATTGTGATGATAAGAGAACCAGCATTGTGATGTTGGCACACAACCAACATCACAATGCTGGTCAGTCTTTTGAGAGGTCTGATTTCGGAGCCTGTCTGAGACTGGAGGAATTCTTAAAAGCGTCTTCAATCAGGATATAGCTGACCGATCACAGGTAGAGGAGTAGAGGGTTCTCGTAATTTTTTTTTTGGTTTTTCAACCCTCAGAACATTCAGATCGCCAGTTTTTGTTCCTACACTGAAAATTATGATAGTCTAGACATAATAATCAGTGTGCAATATGCCTAAAATGCTGATGTGTCGTAAATCCACCACCAAAGACAAATCAGTGTGGACAAGACAAAAGGAATCGTAAATTTTTATGAGTATCTTTAGGAGTCCTGGGGGGGGGGAACATGTGCAAAATACACGCGGACAATGGGCATGTGAAACTCATGTACAACATAAGAAACTTTGCATTTGTTTCCACAAGCGATTAGAGCAGGAGTGGGCAACTTTTTTCGTCAGCGGGCCGAATGAAATTTTCGTATCACGATGCGGGCCGAATGAAATTTTCGTATCACGATGCGGGCCGAATGAAATTTTCGCATCATGATGCGGGCCGGAATAGATTGAAAGATTTAATAAAAAAAATCAGAACCTAAAAAATGTTATATTACTTGAATTACCAAATTATTAATGTATTTTTTAAAAAAAATATCTGAATGTCCAATTATCATTGAAAATGCGGCATTCGGCATCAATTTTTCTTTTTTTTTTTTAATTGGCTCATTTTATGGGCTATAAATTATATTAAATTAAAAATTGTAATAATTAGAAAAGGCATAAAACATAAAATATCTCGCACCAATATTATTTTTTTCAATAAGAAGTCAAACCCAAAGGAACTTCGTTCGATCGATGCTACAATAATAATTAGGAAATAACTCTGACGCTGCGTAGAATCACTTGGTTACTGTTGTACTGGCCGCGATTCCCGATTGAACCGAATTAAGCCGAACGTTTACGGCGAGTGTAGTCAGGTATGGATTTTCTATATTTATGCATTTACCGAGGGGGCCGGATTCAACATCGTCGCGGGCCGGCTGTTGCCCACCCCTGGATTAGAGTAATGCATCCAATACCGTGAACAAAGGTTCACATTTATGAGGAGGAGACCTTAAGCGAAGATCTCTGTATTCCGGTGTATTTGTACTACCGTATTTGTACTTCTGGTGGAGTGAAGTGTACTGTATTGTATTTCGTCTGGTGGCGTATCATCATTTGGTGCAGCTTCAGGGCTCTGATCTCCGAGGTACCCAAAACGGAAAGAGAAAGTTACATAGAATATTATTATAGGGACCCAAGTTCGTGATGATACGCCACCGGTTCCATCAAAAATGCGTACTAAACGTAAACGAATAGCGCTGCTATCCGTCAGTGACAGAAACTGATATTATTATTAATCATTAAATACTGAAGAAAAGTGTTATGGTTCCAGTATGGTGGGTTGAATATGGTGTAGAACTAGTTGGTTAATGTATGCAGTGCGTTACCTTTCAGGCGCATCAGCGTAGTAGTATATGAATTATAAAAAAATTAAAAGAACAAAACGCAATGAACTTGATGAAAGAACCAACAGCATTCCGCTTTTGCGCATCTGCCATATTGCAAACTGTTTCCTCCAATCAACGCACAGCAAACATAATATCCAGTGCTTTGGTGACACTGTACGATATATGAATAGCCTATGTGATTTGTATAAAAATAATAATAAATAATAATAATATTTCTATTGGTTCGATTTTAATGAAATCTGGTAAGGCTTGACAAATTGTTCTATAGGAGCTAAATATAAAATTTCATGAAAATCCATCCATTTAGAGTTGACTTATTACACAGATGGAACAAAGAAATAAATAATTGCCAGATTTCTATTGGTCCGATTTTAATTAAATTTGGGATGGCTCGAAAAGTCTGTCTAGGAGAGCAAAATATATTATTTAATCAAAATCAATCCACTGGAAGTTGAATTATTACATGCGGACGGAAGAACAAAGAAATAATTGCTGGATTTTTATTCGTCTGATTTTAATTAAATTCTGGGTGGTTCGATAAATTTTTCTAATTTTTCTAACCGATCCAAATATACAATTTTATGAAAATCCGTCCATTACGAGTAGAGTTATTACATGCGGACGGACAGACTGAGGAACATGACAAAGAAAATAGGCGCCACTTTACGCATATATGCTAACACGCCTAAAAATCAATAGTTTCCGACATTAAAAAAATTAGGACTTAATTTTTTTTTCATTTCCTTAATTCGGATAATCACCTGCTGTACTTCAGATTCGGACAATGTAAATTAATTTAGGTGTCATTTAATTTCATGTGCTGAGTGAAACTCAATTTAGGAAGGGGGTAGTTTCGCAATCCCCCTTAGCACTATTCGAATTCTTGAGAATGTCTGAATCTTATAAAAATATATTTATCCCCGAAATTCTCGCTTACTTTGCTGCTGAAAAAGCACACGGCATCAAAGAATTGGCACACCACATGTTGTGCTGTTGCCACTTCAAGAAACAAAAACAGGAATAAACTAAAGCCGGACACAAAGCTATTCTTGACGCCGTACGGTGGCATCTCGAAGACATAACGGCTCTGTTGTCGTTCCGTGCTCTAGAATGCGAAAGCAGTTTACAACAGACCATTCGGAGATTTTATTGGGTTGATAATGCAGTAGATAATGAGCTGGCACAAGTACACCGGAGCTCAACCTCTGACTCGCTCTTTCCTAGAAGAGAAACCCAGATTTAAAAGAGCGTTATAAATAGGAATCCTCGAGTGAACTGTGGTAATCGGGCGAAGGGAACCGATTGACACACGGTCTCATACAAAAACATGTAAACGGAAAAAGCAATTAGATGTCTAAGGCCAATGCTAGCTTCATAGAACTTTAATAAACAAAGCAAATACTGCGTTATAATTAAGGTTAATAGGAGCATTGACATCAAGTTAAATTTAGATAGTACTGAGATTTCCAGGGATATTAGTCCTTTATCCAGTGCAAAATACAAAGGCTTATAAAGCAACTTATCTCCAGTTTGGATCCAAGGCCTTGAATTAAAGATTTGGTTCGTTGGAAGGGATCAGATAACATCAGCGATATAAAGAAAAAACCTTCCACTATACAATAGAGGGTGATTCAGAATGTAACTACCAAACTTGGAGAGCGTTTTGGGAATCAGAACAAGATTCTTGTTGAATAGAGAACTCGGCAAATAAGTCGAAATATACCAAAGCTTCTTGTAATTACCCTAATCAAACACTGAAGCTTTCAGTTATTTGTTTATTTATTATTATTATTATTTTTGTTTTGCATAAGTACTTTACAAGTGCGTGAAATATTCATCTTCAACCCGTGTGCAGATGATTGTTGCAAGAAAGTGAAAATGATGGTAGTGGGTAATGGTGGTAGTGGGGGGGGGAGGGCTGGCCCATAACACATGTATGTGTTATGGACTAAGAGTTAATCAACTCAGCCCATAAGGCATAGAATTAATCATCTTCTGGATATACGGTGCCGAATTTCGTGGTACCACACCCTTACAGTGCTCTTCTGCAGCTGAATCTTACTTGTTTGCTTCTTCTGAGCAATTTTAGCGAAATTATGTACCAGCAATTTTCAACAGGGTTCAAATCTGACCGTTGTCGGGCCAGTCCAACACTGTAATGCCAGCATTTCTGTAGTATGACTGCACCTTAAGGGAGAAAAACGAGGGAAAACATTGGTGTAAGTATGTTTTAAGCCTTGTGAGACAAGAAGACAAACTAATCCTTAAATCTAAATAGCATAAAACTTACCAACTTTGCTGAGTCCTCTTGAAAAATGCAGTTCTGGAAGTCTGTGTGGTGATCACTAATAACGGGTTTCAGGCACTCCTCCAAGATAGCAGTGTAGGTTTCTGCATTCACCGTTCCGTTAATAAACTTAATTCGTCCCACCCCTTTGCTTGTTATGTATCTCTAGACCATCTGACCGGCGGGGAACTTTACAGTCGGCGATGGTATGCAGTCAGGATGGTATGCCTCCGATTTTCGTCTTCCGACGTATCGCTTCCCATTCGAAACATGCAGGTTGAATTTCGATTCGTCAGAAAAGATGACGGTATTCCATTGCTCTTTTATCCATGAACCATGCGTTTTAGTCCAAGCAAGTCGTTTTTTACTCATTTGTTGGGTCAATAAAGGCTTCTTGTTGGGCCGATAGGCATGCAGACCACATTCCGAAAGCTGTCTTTGGATAGTTCATGCACTTGTTTCAACACCAGAGGCCATCTCAAAGTCCAGTTTTAGATGAGGAGCACTAGCATGGCGATTACGAAGGCATAGCCGTTTAAAATATCGATCTTGGGAAGGCGTAATTACTCTCTTACCGCCTGATCCAAGTATTCTCTTCATATCACCGGTTTCACTCTTTAATTTCAGCACCCGGGATACTGTTGACTTGTGGCAGCGTATTTTATCAGCGATAGCACACGTAGAAAGCCCTTCCTGGGACAGAGCAACAGCTACACTTTGTTTTCTTGGTGTCAACTGAACATATGGAGTCTTGCTTACACCAGCTCCGCAAAACAGAATACTGATGAGCGTTCCAACCCCATTTTTATAGAAACGGCTGATGCAATACTTTGCAATTACTGTCTAAATGCAATAGAAGCGTTATCTGACACAATACCTTTGCTTTGCGACGAACAAAATGACTGTAGTCGAACAATATCTTATGTTTCACTACAAATGTTACTTTTTTTAAGGTTATGCAGTTTTTTTGTCCGACACTGTATGTCAGTAATAGAGCGTGCCCTTCGGTCGATTTGCTTTTTTGCTGGATAAAATACTGAGTTTCTGGTAGGTAAAACAATGCCACTCTCGCTCGAGAAACTTGGCCATGTTATAAAAAAAAAAAAAAAACCCGCCAATAAAGGTTCCTTTTGCCTTCGGGATTCGAACACACGTTCTTCCACACCGTCTGGCCTTTTCCAGAAGGTGTGGAAGGACGGTAATCGTAACCAATACTAATGGCGAGTACAAATGCAGTGGAAAGCGGCATACCTCTTCAGTAGCTCTTTCGAAATCTCCCCTCGACCTAAGTCCAGTAAATTCTTACTGGTGGGAGACCCCTGAAGCAACTGCTGAATACGAGATTAATATCAAGAGACTGGAGGAACTCTTAAAGGCCTCTTCAATGGGGCTTTATTTGGCAGATCTCAGGCAGAGGAAGCAGGGCTTCCTTCGCGAGTTTCAAGTTTTGCAGCCTGCACAACGTACTAATCAGCTTGTGAACACACTTCTAAAAACCTGGCAGTATGCCTTAAATGGTAATGCGTTGTATAAATCGCGAACATCCAATACCTGCACTGTCGGCATTAATCAGTTGTTTATCGATGGCAGCCACTTCGAACTCGTATTTTTAATTATTGGATAAAAAAATATGTTCGATGAATTCTTAAAGACATGCAATAAAATGAAACTGGATGTTTTATATTTGATTAACAAATTTTTATTTTCATAATCAACAGAAAGGCTTCTGGGAAACGTATTCATACTTTTTATTAATCTCAAACACTCCTGAAAAGTATTCTTGAAGAAACAAGTTCCTCAAGAAAACAGAGGGGCTTTTGCTGAAACAGTCCTGTTATTTTGGCAGTAGTTTATATAGGCATGGAGATTCTTAGAAGCTCATTGTAGTTGGAAGGCAAAATAGGCATTTTCAGAAACAGTTCTAGCGATCTGCAAAACAAAAATTCTGGCAATCCAGCAAGAAAATTTAGTTTTTACTCCCATAAGGTCTACTTTCAGACACAATTCATCGGATTTTTTTTTTATCTTATCACACTTCATTTAACATAAATTAAACTTCGTTATACCATTAGAATACTTAGAAGCTGGTGACAACCCAGGCAGGAAGCAACGAGACTTAAAATTCCTACAGTTAGTTAAGGAACAGTCTACGATGTTTCTATTTCCACAAGTCCTTGAACTGGTTTCGTAAGAAAGTTGAATATTCCAAGGGCTGCATTTTGATCTCAAGTCAGTGAATGCCTAATGCCTATTCTTTTCTTATTTCTCTTAACAAAAACAGTAGTCTTGAATGACAACTATTTTCTTTACTTTTGCGAAATTATATTTCATAGTTCTAACAAGTTATTAATATACGCAGTACGTTACATTCCAGGAGCGTTAGCAAATAGTAATAATTCATGATTTATAACAAAATAAGTCAACCCATCGACGTGAAAATTTCTTACAAAGATTCCTAAAATATTCTTTTAAGTAAGATTGAAATTTTTTAATGTATTAGGGCTCCTGTTCCAAATTTATAGCAATATTTCTGCAGAGGAAACTGGGGAGGGAATTCTATGAAATCAGAATTGAACTTAGAACTGTCCCAAGGACCAATGAATGTGTGTTGGAAATTTGGTAGCAATCCGTGTTTTTCTCGTCAATTAATTCGAAAACATACTTTCATTTATGCCGCATATTTAGTGGGGAGAAACGAAGGCTGTAAAATCGTAACTGAACCTGAAATTTATCCAAGGACCAACAGAACATATGTTTTAAATATGATCTGGATTCGACATTTCGTTCTAGAATAATACACGAAATATACTTTCATTTATACGAATAGATTTCTGTGATCGGAGAGGAAAGGGGAGGCTATGATTAATCTTAAAAACTTTCCAGGGACGAACAAAATATACGGTGAAAATGTAATATCGATTGAACTTTTTCTTATTAAATAATGTCTAAACATCCGATAACATACTTGCATTACAAGTTAGGTAATTAGGTACATTTTTTTATGAGAACCGCAAACACGAGAGGTATTAGAACCTATAGTACTTAGTACCGTGCTTGGGTTGGAGGTTGAGAAGACGAAAGAAGATATTTGTTGACATTAGACTTGAACTTCTGTAGACTGTAATTTTCAGGAAATACGTATGAAGGAAGGTTGTTCCAGAAAACGGCAGTTGAATGAATAAATGAGGAAGGTGAAAAGTTGGTTCTGTGAGTTTGAAGTTGGACAGTAAATGGATTTTGGCGGCACGTGTTCGGACTATTTTGAAAGAGAGAACAAGAATTATAGAAGCCAATTCAGAAAAACAGTGCCCATGGAAGTATCTGTAAAAAAGGCATGCAGCAGAAACAGAACGTCTATGAGATAGAGTGGAGAGACTGTTAGAGATGAATCATTAATTAACCTAACTGCCCTCTTCTGAATGGAATCAAGAAGCCTGAGAGAGATTTTGGGGGCGCCACCCCAGATGTGGGAACAATATTCCATGGCAGGGCGGATTTGCGATTTATACAGAGTGAGCAGCTGTTTGGAAGAAACGTAACACCGAGAGCGAAAGAGAAAACCAAGTTTTTTTAGATGCAGAGGAAGCAATATTTGTAATGTGCTTGTGCCAAGAGAGATTAGAAGTCAGGGTAATCCCCAAAAGAGATATATCATTTTGCCTAGAAATCGGAGTGTCACCAAAGATAAGCATAGGAGCAGAAGAATCCTTTTTGCGAGATATAAGACAAGACTGAGTTTTAGAAGGATTGAAATCAACTAAGTTGTCTTTGCCCCACTGGACAATTACCTGGAGATCGGCATTTAAGGAATTGGTAGTGGATATTCGAGAAGTTGAAACTGATTGAGCACGGCAAGGTTTCTCAAATTGGAAAGCAATGTGCTATTATCGGCAAAACTGTCGATAGGATTTCCAGTCAATGGAAGAAGGTCTTTATTATACAAGAGATAAAGAACTGAACCTTGGGGGACACCAGCATTAGTGGAGAAATTAGAAGACAGAGAGCTATCTACCATCACCCTCAGTCAGCGGTCAAAGAGAAAACTGGATAACCAATTGCAAAAAACAGTTGGCAAACCACATAGCTCGTTGCAGGCGCATCCTATTTTTAATTAAAATTAATTATTTTTCTTTTTCTGTGATAAACTAAAGTGAATGTTTTCTTATTAATTAATTAATAAGATTATAACTTTATAGAACACTTAATAAAACTCTATAGTTTTACGTTCTCGAAAACTTAGCCGTTTAGTTTAATTACAACTTTAATTTCCTAACGCGCATAAAAATGTTCTCGGAAAGTACGGCTCACTAGAATTCTTATTTCTGCGCATATTTTTTTTTTAAGTAAATTAACTTCTTCTGTGGAATTCTATTTCATTGGTTATAATTATGATTTTATTTTTAAATACACATATCAAGTAACACAATAACGGACTAGTTTTACTACAGCACTTTGTGTATGATTTCTTATTAACATTATTGCTATAAGAATCGGAATGGACTGTTTTAATTAGACTCTGGTGGGTCGGCGTCTTGCACAACGGTTATAATGACACCACAAAATCAAAATTTTAGACAAGAAAAGAACTCGGGGGCTATATACTCAATCTTCCATGAAGTTTTCTGACAGTATAGAGAAGCTGCTGGGACAGCTCATGGGGTTTTGTCAGTAGGAACTTTGCGGTATAGGTGAAGAGGTGATTATTTCATTATATAAAACAGTTCTTAGGCACAGCATACATGCTTAGAAATCCCCATTTTTTTTTTGAAAGATGCGAACCTACAAGATTGGTTAAAGCTCAAAGGGTATTCTTATCAAGAGAGACAGACTTGAGTTTTGTAAGCCAGGTATCTGCGGAGTGAAGGAGAGTATTAAGACTTCGAACGGTTTGATTAAACTGAATTTTGAGGGAATATTTACGCTTACTCACGTGAAATACCCAAGGGGTATAGATTATTATTTTTTTAAACTAAATTTATTTTATTTATAATTTTTTTTATTTATTTTTGGCTGGTATTAGATAATCTTGCTTCCTTCCATCATTTTTTCGATACTAGTACTAATAATCATTCTCCTTTTCGAACCGTGTAGAAAAGGCCTAAGTTCTCGAAGGACGTTTGTGGGATTTTTTTCAACCGTAACTGAGTTAATCGTTTTCGGTCAAGGGTTGCGTGGTATTTTCACCCGCCTCCCTTACCGAAAATACGTAACTTACAGACACGAAACAATTATACTGTAGCTGTCTCGGAGAAAAATTAAAAACAATTCAACCACTTCCAGTGGTATAAATGTGTATTCTAAAGTCTTTAAAGTATGCGCCTGCCATTCGAACATAACTGTTGATACAGACATACTAACCAACACATTCGCAATACCATGATACATCTGAACAACGAAAATGAAGTTGATTTTAACAGGCTTGAAATAGGGTGGAAGCTGGTCAACCAGCTTTAAATTGATATCTTCATATCGAAAATTTAATAATCAGATATTGTAATATCTTCCTTTTTTATCTATAATTAATTGAACACCATTTAGCAAACGTATAATGCACGGGTATGACCCCGCTGGATTGGAATTCCCAAACCTTTCAGAGAAAAGATCAAATTATACGTCGATGAGCCGTACCAAAATATTTCATTTGAAATATTTTTAAAACAATAAACATGTGTATTAGTTTTTAGGGTTTGATGAGATCCCTTTTGTAAACTATGAAAACTTATTGCCCTCGCAAGACAGAAAGCTTAGTCCTCTTTCAAAAAGAGGACTAAGGATTAAGTTAAGGCTGAAAATAAACCCATCCAAATCTGGCTTGATGCTCTCACTAAAGCCTCCTCTGTATGTGATTTTTGCCCCCTCTAACAACGTACATATTTCTCAGGTTACATCTCATTGAGATCTAGGTATGATATCCGACAAAAAAACAGATTCTATCTACAGATTGAAAAGCTTTCATCGCGCACTCCCGGGCTGAGATGGATGGCAAAGAACATCTGCAAAATATGCCTAGACAGCCCCCACGACAATAAAGCCACTGTTTGCAAACGAGTTCTGATTATTAAAATAGGCGAACTGGAAAGCAAGGCTTCCACCACAACAGCGGACTACAGCCCTGGTAACATCTATGGATATTCAGTGGATGCCTCAACAGGATAAATACACAGGGACTCTTCATTACAGTGAAAATGGCCATCGGACAGATTTCAGCACCGTCAGCTGATGGTGCATTCCACCTCCAGGCCTGAGTTCATCTCCAATACTGCAAACCACCACAGCCCGCCTATTACACTCTTATTCATCTCATATCAAACGTCGATATTGTGCAAAGCCTAGACGTGAACATACACAAATCTGCCTTTGGCCGCACCAATATATATAATCATTTGGAATCACCACGCCTCTACAGGATGCAGGATAAATTAAAGGTGCCCTCTGAATTCCGCATTGATAAAAGTGAAGTGAACCGCCCGCTAAGCTGCTTGGAGTCCAATTTAATGGACAACCACCCATACTTCAAGTAACGTGAGATGGAGCTGAGTCTCTAGTTACTTCCAAAGAACTATTACATTTTGTGAGATCCTAATAAATATATAATTCCTAGAGAATGTAAATTTAAACCGGTTTTTTTTTATCTTATTCAGTCTCAATTAATCTTCTTCCTTTAGTATTAGTATTGGAAAATCCTGCACGAAACGCATCAGATAAAAAAATATACTTCGCATATTACCTGTCCATCGCCACTAAGAATTTGTCTACTTTTTCCTTAAAATTATTCAATTTACCCGCCTCACAACACGAGATGGATATTTGTTCCGAAATCGACTAACCGCTGGCTGAAGGCAAATTTCCCCACATCTATCCTGCAATCATCCTTACCTCAATTCGAATTTTTGCCCCCTCGTGTGTAGACGTGTATAGTATCTTATGTAGGGTAGTTCCCAAACGCTAGTTCAACTCCGCTGTGGTAGACTGTGATGATACAGAAACTATGCAGAAAGGCTAGAAATGTGTGTAGTGTTATGTTTGTGCTTTGCACTAGTATGTTGTTTAGTTGTTTCTGGCCACATTGCTTCCAGGAAGGTGAGCGTCCTGATACCACCTACGCCACGAGGAGGTGGACTACAACTGAGCGCGAACCGCAGCAAACCTCGAGTTTCACGTACTGAATGCCCAAACCATTCAAAAAATAAAGAAGTGAAATGAAATAAAATAATAAAGTAACAAAAATGATAAAAAATAAGCGGAATTAAAAATAAAAAAGTGATATAAAATAAAATACAAATAAGGAATTGAGAGCAAACTAACTACCAAAAAAAAAAAAAAAAATAAAAAATAAAATAAAATCAATCCCTTCCTTTCTCGGTTTTTGTGTGTGGTCTGGACAAAAAGAAGGATGTCATCAGCATTGAGCTTCCTCAATCCATTCAAAGCCTCAAACACCTCAGTCAAGTCTCGCAGGTGCCTAGTTTCCAGACGGTGCAATTTACAGAACTGGAGTCTTTCTTGGTAAGAGCATCCGTTTGTGCCCCTGACTAATCTTATTTCTCTTCTCTTCACCCGTTCCAACAGATCGATCCTTCTAAAAATGGGGCTTCCAAACCTGTATGCAGTATTCAAGGTGGCCTGACCATTGCCTTATACAAAGGGATAATTAGCTCCTTATCCCTGCTAGCAAAGTTCCTGTATATCATTGACAAGACCCAATGAGCTGCTCTGGCAGCCTGTCTGCACTGCTCTGAAAACTTTATATCTGACCGCACAATTATCCCCAGGTTCTTTTTTTTTTCGTCTTATATTATTTAAGTAGTAAAAACACTTTTTTATTTGTTTATTAATTTCCAGATTATATCCAAGTTAAATGCACATGTGTTATTTTATAATCTACCCTGTGAACCTCTTACTATCTGACTGTGATGGGCTTATTATAATTACCTTGTATATAACTGCAATATTCTCTCTCTCTCTCTATGTTATTTAATCAAAATTAATTTTATCTGACATTTCAGTTGATGAATGACTTTGTTCTGCCTGTAGTTATACGTCAATGTCGTTTTGTTTTTTTTAAAAAACTTTCAGGCAGTTGCGCTATACTTTTGTGCACTGTTCAAATACGGCAAGAAATACGCTGGGCCTAATTATCCAAAATTATTATGCAGGCGCGTACTTCGTGCTCATTGCACTTTTTTCATGAATCACAAGAATAACCAATAAAGTTTCCTAATCCTGAGAACCGCTATCACATTCTGTGTTTTTCAGTTTACGGTTAGTCAATTCAATAGCTCAAAATATAACGGTTTAATGTTGAAGGGGGCCGGGATTCAGTCCTTTCTCTTACAGCTCGACTGGCTGAAAATATGCGCATAAACTATTATGTACCTTCTATCTGTAAGGCCTCCATAGGCGAATGGTTAGGAGCGGGAGTGCAGTAGCACACGCTCTTTGAGTAGACCGGAGTTCGAGCCCTTGACTTCTAAATACGGTCGATCTGCTGATCAGCGTGGCAGATTATGGTCCATTTCCCTCAACATTAATCGTTGAGGGAGTTTACATCCTGCAGCGGACTGATAATGGCTACAGTTTATCTATCATATGTATTCTACGATTGGTTTGACTGTTTTGTGGGAGGCAAAATCGGCGTTTCCAGAAGGAAAAACCTAATATACTTCTCATACCAGATAAATTAACTTCCAGTGTGAAAAAAAAAAAAAAAAAACCATACAAATTACTGTCATCTTGATCGAGCATATTTTTCAACTTCAGTTTAAAAAAAAAAAAAAACGAATAAAGACAACTGAGATGAGTAATGGCTGAGACAACCGATAATTGGGATTCTGTCAGAAAAAGTAAGTGGAGTTTGGCGGATTGTAGGTGGAAATGGACGTCACTGACATTGGAACTGAGATCACGTATATTTCTAAAATGAACGAGGACGTTTTTGAAGGTTGAAATCTTTTCGCAGTTTTTCTGTTAGCTTGGCTATTCATCATGCATTGAACAGTTTTTCTATTAGTTTGACTATTCATGATGTATTGAGTAGATAAGGTAAAAATAGTGGTGACATGTATAAACTAATGAAATTTTTGTATTTCACACAAAATATATCGAGCTCCGTGACATAACGTGGCCTCGAACAGTACCTTCAGCATACACATACTAGGACTCCCTCCAGTCACTCGCTGGCAGAGTGGAGGCAGCGAGATCATGGCTCCTGGAGAATTAATCAATAGGTTTGAACCGATAAACTGTCTAACAGCCGGTCTGTGAAAACAGTTTTAAAGCTGTACTCTCGAAAGGTAAGGGATATTGTATCTCACCATGACGACCATCATAAGCTCAAAAGACACGATTCATACTTCATGACAAAAACGACTGCCAGTGCTTTTCTCTGAAAACTAAACATGAATGTTCGCTACCACCTCTTCAGGCCTCCAATAAGTAAGATGGTGATGGTATTCTGCCAGATGACGAGCCATCTAACACAGAGGGTCAACCAATCCTCTGTATGGTATGGGCGCCACACCTCGACCTCTGCTTTTTCACGTTGATTCAAACCCTGTGAGCAGGTGTGAACCAACGTAAGCAAGGGTCGTGTGTACCAGTATGATAGGTGCAGTGTTCCTGACCTTACACACGGAAATATACCCAGGGTTACTTACAGTGAGATTTGGCCAGACTTTCAAATGGACAGACTTTCCGAAATTCAGTCCATTTTGCTCACCAATGCGATCTGAATATCAATTCTATTAGTGTTTTGGCTCCCAGGTAGGAGCCCTGGCGGTCATAGCTGAATTAACGTGAAAGCTTCAATGTGTACTTCTTTATAATAGAATTTTAAACATTTTATTTTTGTTCCGACGCAAGGTTATGATGGGGCGTCAGCGTACTATGTCTATAATTGCATTGGCAGAAGAGATGGCATGCCTGTTGGATGATATCCCGAGTTTCCTTGGAAAAACCGTGAAACACTTCTCGGCCCCAACGTTAAAAAGAAACCAGTATAAAAATTTCTCATCTTTACGAGATTCGAACTTTGTGGAAGAACAGGCCAGCGACTGTAACTACAGTTCAAATCGCAAGTCAATAAAAGAGAAGAAAACAGAAAAATGTTAATACAAAAGCAAGCATTTATGCAGATTCAGATTTCTTGGAATAAATTATAGGTGTTTTGGCCTGAAATGAATGTTTTGTAGCTTTTCTTTTATGCATTACTCCAGATGTCTTCTTTCAAGGACTAGCAATTGCCATCATGCTTACGTTCCAACTACCCTGATATCTCCTCTCCATCTCCTTTATAACTTTGATGGAATTGCTTATCCTTTCTGAGAAACCAAGATATTCCAGGAAAATAGTAGATGTATGAGTGCAAGAAATGAAGAAATTAAACTCATCTTATGCCGCAATGATTGTTGTTTATTGAGACATTAAATAAATTTGATTTTAAAAACAGAACAATACATAAGGTCAGAGGAGTTTACAAGATAGTCCCTCGTGCATAGTACAATTAGTATAATCACCGTCCTCTCCATACTTGGTATAAAAGAACTGAGTTCGAATTCCTTCAATGACGCGATGAATTTTTATGGGCCTTTTACACAACATGGCTGAGTTAGTCGGTCTTAGGCTAGGGTGTCGTGTTTTTCTCCGGAAACTCGAATATGGCCTAAGTTGCTGCTGCGCCTAAAAAATCCTACAATAACCAACTAACCAACCTTCATAAGATAGAAGTATAAGAACACTACCGTATTTAGTAGTTACGAGGGCTTGAACCACGGTAAATCAAATTGTGTGTACTTCTGTACCGTAATACTTGACCTTGCATCATTTGCGTCTAATAATACTAAACCCATCTTAGCATCGCCGCATACATAAGATTCTATAAATGGAAGAGTACTGACGGCCGATGTCGTATTAAGTTTGTCAAATTTGCTGTTTTCACAGGAGTACATGTGAATTAACCTGTAGGCACAAGTATACTAATGATATGAAAACCATTTATATAGGGAAGAAACAACTTGGTTCAATACTTGATATTAAAGAAAAACTTAGCTACGCTAAGTTTTTCTTTAATATAATTTTTATATTTACATTAAAGAAAAACTTAACTACGCTAAGTTTTTCTTTAATGTAAATATAAAAATTATTTTCCAGTTTATTTTAAATGAATGACAAATTAATATTGTTGTACCTAAAAATCTATATGAAAATTAAGAATACTGATAAGAATTCTGCGAGGATTATGGAACTCCTTCTTTAGAGTTTACAGCTCTCTTGAAATTTGAAATTAAAAATTTAGTTATACTTATTCATAATGAAATTATAATTATTAGATTTGCTGAATGAATATACCAAATGACAATTCATTATAAGTACTGCATCTCTTTGCATCCGTTCAAAAAAAAAAAAAAAAAAGCGAAGAGCTGCTTTCAATTAAAAATTAATTTAATTAAATTGAAAAATTAAATATATTTGTATTTTTCTACTATATTATTATGGGCAAAATTAAAGGAAAGAATACGAAAAACGCGCATATAATGATGAAATATGCTTACTGCATGCAGTTCATAATGAAATTAGCTTAAAGGGTAGACTAAGTAACCTTGACATAAAGATAATTTGTGTTTTTCGTTTAAAATGGCCATTCAAGTTAATATCGTTACCCAAAATTTAATTTAAAAATTTTTCAAATTTTCTAGATATAATGTAATTGGTATTAATTTCGCTAATTTAAATTAGGGTTTTTCTAAATTCACTTTTATCACATTTGATCTTCCACTGATTCTGATATAGTACATCTCGTTTTAATAAACTGCGAAATAACAGATATTGAACCATGCTTTTCTTCCTTGAGAGATCCAGTGACGTTACTTCCCCTGCCTGACAGCATTTACTATCATTTAAAATATTTTCACAAAGCAGAGTACCAGAGTATTGGTGAGGGTTTTCCTCGCCTATACCTTCCATCAGCCTGCTGAACGTATCAATACCTCCATCTAGGGTACTTGGAAATCCCAGGGGCTCACATCTGGTGAGTATGGGCTTGGCACACCCAGGGTCCTGAGCGGTATATCATCATTCTTCTCTCTCTCTCTCTCAGATTAACTCGGGAATTTTTTTTTTTTTTTTTTTTTTTTGGCTGGTGCAGCATAAGCCTCAGGCTTCCTTTCACCATATGGATAATAATAATAATAAACTCTTCAGACTCTAAATTAGTTTTAATCAGAATTTCAAGCTCTTCTGCTCCACGCAATAAGTTGCTGCAGTATTACAAAAAACATTAAATGATTCATTAAAGTACAGTATTGCAACATTTAATGTTTTTTATTTTTTATTTTATTTCACAGTAAAGCACTTTTTCAGTCTTCTACCAACTTCGGTGATCATACGTATTTCTTCTGAATTTAACAATTGGACTTAGGGGAAAATGCTTACCCCCCCCCATAGAGTCCATTAACGCGAAGTTTTACGGTATTTAGTCTATTATAATAATAATTAAATACTTAAAAAGTAAAAAGATAAAGTTTAATGGAAACGAAGTGAGGTACTGGTTACTAAAAGGTTACTAGGAAGTTACTAAAATAAATCTTACAAAAAAGAATGGCGACTTAAGCATCTGGATATTCAAATGCAGATTAATGTAGAACCTGAATGCAAACGGGGGACACTCAGTTGTCCGTTAATAAATACATACTAAAATTATTAACTTAAGCACTGCTTTCATTAACTATACTTAGATAAATTATTTTAATTTACACTAAAAAGTACTTTTAAGCTAAATAATAAACTTACCACCAATTGGTCGCGTGTTATATTTGGTCCTCCAGCGAATCGAAATTATCCACAAAGGACTTTCAGCCGTGAACTATCTTCCAATTATCACTCGTAGGAGAGAGGAGTAAATATTCCAATGCAGTTTCGCTAAAAAATATTTGTCAAAAAATGGCTGCCAGAATTAAACTCACCATTCACTTAGACAAATCACCGCAGATGTGTACCACCTCTTCCTCTGACCACCAAATTATTACTTATCAACAACTATCAGTTATTTTAATCAGAGAAATTTTGGAAGTCACAGTGAATAAGTTGCTAACTTTTAGCCTAGTTATAGCTAAGCGTGACTCTTTTATGTAGCTCTGTTCGTAGCGAACTGGTATTTTGCCAGCTTCTCTCTCTCTCTGTGTTCCTGTCGATATAATTAAGTTTTCCCAAACGTCGGGCTTCCACGTAATTCTTAATAAAGTCCTCCCAACGTACTAATCTTCAATTTTCGTCTGTCGATACTAGGTGGAAGAACTTTATTAATCTTCCATTACTAAAGAGATAACAAATTTCCTCATTACACGAAACGTATTCGCGACTGATTTTCACAAATTCTGTGCCTGCGAGCAAGCAACAGCCGTCCCCCTTACAGCAGAGATGAACGAAAGCTGTTCGCTTTTAATAGTTTCCTAACTCGGCCGCATCCCGTTAGTAGGTGAGAGGCATCTCAAAATATCTCCGTTGCTCCTTATGTTCAGCCGCCACAGCGTCGGGACCACAAATGAGCGAGCCAAAGGGTAACACCGCAAGGGGTGGAAGAAAAGAAGAGAGATTTAAAGGGAGAAAAATGCAACCCTATTGGTAGCTGCTAATTAATTTTTTTTGAATAATTATTAATAGTAATGATTAAAATATTATTTCGTGACTTTCAATGACTATTAGCAGTAATGATTAAAATATTATTTCGTGACTTTGAATAATTATTAGCAGTAATGATTAATATATTATTTCGTGACTTATACGGAATTATAGTAATATTATACACACTGCTTCTACAGCACTTGGGTATGGATAAGCATTCTGTAAATGCTGTTTAAAATTCAATAATATTTTCTAATTTATAAAATACACCGTTTAGTCACAATATATTAGGGGAGAAACTTTAAAAGTTATAGTACCTTTTCGTAGAAATATTTAATACAGTACTGCACTGGAAAATGCTAACATTTGCACCAACTAAAGTAATGAAAAGTAAATTTGACGCTTGGAATTCTCGCGATATTACGTTTATCGCGTGAACAATCATCAACCGATCAGGTTATTACTCAGCCATACGATATGTACATTACACTGATTCGTATTTTATTTATTTATTTTTAAGATAAATTTATCTTAAAAATTAATTTGTCTTTTAATTAATTTAAGGCTTTCAAGTATAATTTTTACTCAGTATTGCTTAAGAATAATAATTGTTCTTATAATTATAAAAATATTGATTAAAAGAGGCCTCTGTTCTCAGGATTCATTATAGGAATATAATTATTATAATTATAACATAATATTTATAATAATTAATTATTAACGGTTAATAAATCCAAATTCAGTCTACTTCTACGTATTATTTTGCTTACCTCTAAAATCAGTTCTGAATTCACGGAGTTAGATTCATTGCGTTATAGACAATAGTGAAGCGAAAAACATGTTATATTTTGGTAGTTACATGACATTTAAAAGAGGCTTTAGTTTTTGTGATATATTAGTTACATTGAATTTTTAAAATTAATGTATAAATAGATGCAGTATATTTTTTTATAAAAGCTTTGTAGCTTTTAAAAAAATATGAAAGTCACTTAATACATATATGGTAATATAAATTTAGTAAAATAAATTAAAATGCAGAAATCTTCTGGAACTTAAAGCTTGATTGCAGATTTTGAAATAAAAAGTTCACTCAGGAGAGTCATTGAGTCTTTGACATTTTGGTATAACGTACTGGTGTGTTTTAATCATTTTGTTATCGCTTTTTTTCTGTGTTTTTTTTTTTATTTGTATTTTCATTTGTACAGTCGTAAAATAGTTATATTATTTAAAAACTTATGTATTTCATTTCATTAAATCCTAAAACCATTTTATTTCCATAAGTGCTTGATTTGATGTTGCATGTATGTTTTTGTTACTTCGGATATAAGTGATCAAATCTGGATCTTGAACTGGCGAACAACCAAGTTTATCATGAATCATTTACCCGATGGCTAAGCCTTTTTACTAACACAATAAACAAAAATAAAGTGTCCAATTGCGTGGCAGTCTAGTCGGCAGACCTCTCCAAACAAGTACCAGATAGTTACATCGCCATCTGCCGTATGTCAATCTCAAAGTCTCAATCAGGAATAGAGTTTATGCTGTTGACCAGAATTTAATGAATTAATTTTTAAATATGAAGTGATGTAATTGATACCGTTGCGCAAATGTTTGTGCTGATACTGTACGTTGAGATATTATAAGGAAGAGCAAAACAGTTGAATAAGTAGTCTAATGGATAAAATAGTTGCATGTATGTTTTTATTACTTCGAATATAAATGATCAAATCTAGATGTAGGCTTTTATTACAACTATTCCTTGATTCTTTGACATAAAAGTTGAGTGAAGTGATACAAATGTCCATGTGAAACGCTTGGCAACACACCGTGGTGGGTGTATTTTTTTATGTGCAATAAAGATTATTTATTTATTTATTTATTTTTGAGAGATATAAATAAAAAAGCACGTCACCTGAAAAAAAAATTACTTATTAAATAAACTATCCGCTGAATTTCATTTGAAATTATTGGAACCTAATTTTTCGCAATTAAAATCAACCTTCACGGCATTCCGTAATTCACTTGGTTCACAAATGTCACGTTGTTTATAGAATTCGCCATACATCTAGCTAAAATAAAATGATTAGTATTAATTCTTAACATTTATAACACGCATTCTCAAATAAAATTGAATAAAGTGGACTTTGTCTTTTGAAAAGCATTTTTTACCAAATTAAATAATCACAGGGCAGTACACTTCAAATATTTCTCACCTGTACGCCAAGTTAGGTCAACTTATTACATTACATTTTAAAAGATGCATAGGAATTAAACTACTGTCAATAAATTATGAACACAATCAGTTTATTATTCACATAAAGTGGAATAATCACAGTTAGAATGATGTGACTAATAAACGTCCCTGACTGTAATATAGTCTTCCTCAGTGCTGGCTAGCCATGGGTCAAAAATTACGTATCTGTTACGTAGTCACTGATACTACAAAGTCACTCTCATATTAACGATATCTGTGAAAAGTATCAGCTACTAAGTCACAGTTTACTCGTATCGAATACTGTGCATCTCGTATTCGGTATGAGTACGAGTAGCAGATACTTTTCACAGATATTGTTAACTATGACAGTAACTTTGATTTAGTTACCATGAATACTAGTTACACATGCATACATGTAACGAATAACATGTGATACGCTTTACACATAAGCGTTCACTGCTCAGCTTAAGCGTGATTTGGTCATTCATAGTTACAAAATCACTCTTAAGGTTAAGGATGATTTTGTAACTGATACTTTTAAGAGGTAGCCAGCAATAAGCAAAAATTATCATTAAACCAATCTCTAGTGTTGGCAACCTGAGACATTGAAGACAATGTTTGAGCAAGGAGGGAGGAAGTAGTTAGTTCTTTGTCGCGACAGCAATAGTGGCGTCACCGACGAACGTCATCTTTGTTTAGTAAGGGAGGGGGGGCTCATGAATTATTCACGTTAGTCTTGATTACAATCTCTAAGATTGCATCCTGAAAGAGGTTTTTGCGTGCAAGTTATCTCGTTACTGTTCCGTGATTCCTACATTAAAATTGTGTTGATATGTTCATTTTGTTAACATAATGACAGTGTTATTCATGATTTCTATAAATAGGAATAATTTTCTAATAAAATTATAATATGAAATGAAAACAAAAAAAAAAAAAAAATCAGTTAATTTCTGATATTTAATAAATTAAAATAATCATTTAGTACCTTTTTTTCATTTTTCAATTTTTGTTTTGTAAAACGCCTTCAGTTTAACATAAATTAAATCTCTTTATATTAATTATAATATTTATCAATTTTATATAATGTAATATCCATACAGAAGCATTTTAACGTTATTTAATATTTAAAAAGTTAATCCTATGGTCGCTATATACGCAAGAATTTTAAATTAAGCATCAGTTGATATTACAGGAATGAGCAATGTGCTAGATATATGTTTGGAGGGTTTTTTTTTTTTTTTTTTTAATTTGTGAAACGTCACTGATGGAAAACACACACACGAGGGACATAAATTGAAAAAAGGATAGCTGCAGAAATTTGCTTACAACCAAATAGTAATTGCTTGTTAGAACAAACTATCATTGCAATTCTTTGCAATGATAATTTACAATTCTTCTTGAACCATTCCTTGCTGCACATCCAAATTTCTGCTCCTTCGCCGATGATTTAAATTTTTTTAATATTTCAAAAGATCCCAAACAGATTCAAGAAATTAATAATCAAACCTCCAATCGAATTCAACAATTAATAGATTATTTATAGCTAGCTGGACTCCAACTAAACAATGCGAAACGAGCCCACATGACAATTACGAAAAGGAAGTTCAGGAATGACATCCGAGTTGTAGTTAATGGCGAGACAATTCCAAAAGTATCATCACATACTGACCTAGGTTTAACGTGGGATGAAGATTTAAATTTCAAAGATCACTTCCTAAAGACAAAGAAGAAGACCTATGTGCATTCTGGGCTATCCGCCAGGAGCTCGTAGGCTGCCACAACATCAATCTGCTTTGTCAATACATTGATCGGTGTCTCACTCCTATACCTTTATATGCATCTGAAATCTAGTCCTCAGCACCTGCCTCTAATTCTTGCCTCTGATTCATGTAACAGATTCTTGGCGATGGAACACCCATGGATTCTGCGGTGGCTGAGCCGTTTAGGAGGGAACCCTTTCACTATCTCCAAATCTATTCTTCTAGGTATGACCCCCTGGAAGCTCACTGTTCTCAAAAAAAAATCTGTCCACATTCTCTAAGCTGCTAACCCGTCAGATTTATGCCCCATCGATAGAGGATATTATCTTACTTCCCAAAGCAAGTAATAGAAACCACCAGAGCGTGCAACGTCGTCCCCTTAGGATGAAGCTCACTATCCTGGACTCCCTGAAAGGAATGTTCCCGTGTAACACGATTCAACATTTCAACACCTTCTCCATAGATCCAAATAAGTTTGGAGAAAATAGAAGATACAGAAGCGAAATTATCGATGAAATCTTGACCAAATCACCAGAATTACTATAAAATGCGAGCTTTATTTATATGAGCAATGTAAATAATTTAATGCAAAAATATAAAGCAAGGCAAATTGTAATGACAGAAAAAAAATGTAGGACAACCTGTATTTGTAATTGCAATGTTAATTTAATATCAATTTTATTTTAAAGTTACTGCTATTAAGTGAATGTAATTTTCTAAACAATTTCATTATTTTAAATATCAAGAATTTGTATAAAATTGTACGCTGTATTTAAAAAATATATATTTGTACACCCTCCTAGCCCACTGGCTGTTCAGGGGGTGAACCGAAGGTTAATAAACAGATGATAATAATAATAATCATCTGGTGTTGTGGAAGTGGATAAATTTTAAGGAAGAATTACACATATTATTAGAGGGGATGGATAAATCAGGTGGGCATTTTTTTTTTTTTTTTTGGCTAATTCTGTATAAGCCTGTTTCCTTGCATCATTTATCACTACTACTAGTGTTGCTATTATTACTACTAATACCACTACTACCAATAATAATAATAAGTCAACCCGACAGGACCCACTTCTTAGAAGCAACCATGGCGAAGTGGAGGACCACCAACAAGGTCGAGAACATCACGTAGTTTTGTCAATACACTCAACCCACTGTCCACCATGCTCAATAAGAGCAAGTATGATATACCTCTAAAGAAAAGATGACACCTGTACACCCTCTCTCACCTGATGTATATTGATAACATCAAACTCTATGCGGCAACCAAGAAGCAACTCTAACAGCTACTCCGGATCATCGAAGAGTTCAACACCGACATCAGGATGCAATTTGGCCTAGACAAATCCAAGACACCCATGGAGTGAAGTGGAGACATCAGTCGACCGAAACTACCAGCTGAAGACCGGTTAAGAGATTGAAGCCGTGACAGATGGAGAGACTTAAAAATATTTGGGGATGATGCAGATTCAACGGTTAGAACACGAGGTCATGGTCCGCCTAGCTGAGAAATGCCATCAGAGACTGAGGAGCCTGCTAAAAACAAAACGAATGGCGAGAAGATGCTCTTTCCGGATTATAGCTGGACCTACACCGAGCCGGAGGAGATTATGAAATCAATCAGGATAATGATGACCAAGAGCCGCGAAAACCATCCGAAGTCTATCATCGAGAGACTGACCATAGTCCCGAAAGAAGGAGAGAGAGGGGGTTTGTCAGTCCTTTTTAAACAACAGAAAAGGCGATTAAGAACCTGAGGGATTACTTCCAAGAAAACACAGCGCCAGTTTACTAAGCCGTAAGGAAGACACACTAACGGCGCACACCGCTCGACCTCAACGAGGAGACCCCACATACACAGACAGAAGAAACAAAGACAGAAAAGATGGACAAAGAGAGCACTCCATTGCAGACATTACAATGACCTCCATCAAGACTATATATTCGGAGAGGAATAATAAAAATAAACTTTAATTAATATTTATTTTACATATTTTACATAATTTGTGCACAAAATAATTTAAACAAAACATAAATTTATGAACGTCACTCATTGCTATAACTAGTCACATTTACCATTATTTATAGTAATACATTCAAAACAACAGAGAGGTACATTTAAAAATGAAGAACGACAGATAGAATCTACAGATGATTCCGACGCTTCTCGCAAGTTGGTGGAATCCCACGCATACCATAATACTGGATCAGTTGCTGAGGAAGTTCGGATAAGATTTCCCGGGTCATCGCTTTCGTGGGACTCTATGAAATGATAATTATAAGATAAAGTTTCACTTAGTGAACTAATTCTTAATGTACTAAAATTTCTCATAATTTTTTTAATTACATGAATTAGAAACTGCACTCATATCAATTCAGATGAAACGCATATGCTTCCCTACCATGAATGTACGAATATATGTACGGTGTGAACTGGATGTATGCAAAGCAGGAACAGGTTTAAAAGTGTACATGCAGTAGCAGAGATATCACCAACAAACAGGATGGGTTACAGCAAAATGCTTAAAGGTGTTTAAAACGGATTAATTTGATGGCATGTCAATGATTATAAAGTCAACTGTGCCGATGTAAATGTGCTCCAATCCTTTTTAAGTCTTCGGGACTTATTTAGAATATTCTTTGGACTTTTGTTCTAAATTTCATGTCCAGCGGTTAACCGTTTTTTTCTTTTTTTTGGAAAAAAAAAGAAAAAAACGAGTACATGTTTGGAAGCAACTGGAACAGAGAAAAGCGTAAATTTTGATACATACATATTTTTATTTATTATTATTTTTTTTTACAGATTTTAATGTTATATTATGGGAAGGCATAAAGGGAGGGATGGCAGAGGATACTTTTAGAGCAGGTTGGCCCTGTATACCCAAATTTTATAACCTAATCCGAAGTTTCTGTCATTCGAATAAACTTATCGACTATTTTTAACTAATGAATATTTCGATAATTGAAATATTATTACTAATCATTCGATGGGCATAAGCCCATCACAACCCCAATGGCATTACGGTATTTCTCTCTCTCTCTCTCTCTCTCTCTCTCTCTCTCGCTCTCTCTCTCTCTTTTATAATTAGCGATGGAAGTATGGGTTGAAACAAAGCGGATTATATCGCCTGTCAATGGACAAACCATATGAAACGTTTCAAGTAGTTGATGTTGAAATTCAGTTCTCTGGTCAAGTTTCTTCTACCTTTAACAAGACGAAAACGATATTAAGAGATCATGTATCATTATACAAGTACATATGTTGTTACTCTTATTGCC